>NC_079893.1:14629705-14664902 GCF_024868665.1 Triplophysa rosa | reverse complement strand
TATGCTTTTTAAAACGCGTTGTTTATTTCAAGGTTGTCGTCTCTTTTTACGGGCATTTCCGAGTGATCGATTCTTTTGAGTCGATTCTTTTGAAAGCATTAATTGAACAATGGGCAAAACCATTTGAATAGGCTAATGAATCAGTTCAAATGATTTGTTCAGTTCGCAGCACGATCTGAATCATCTGAAGCAGGATTACTCACTCCTCGTAGCGCGAAACTTAAGAACACGCAGAACACAAAGAGCGTTGGATGAAGTGGATATTAATCTACTATATCTATACAATCAAAACTGAAAATGTGTCATATTGTTTGCCAGCGATGATAAATGCCCGCCATTTGCGCGCACCGGGCGACCTGTTCGTCAGACACAGAAACATGCGCGTTACCTGTCAGACACAGAGACGTGGGCTTGCAGAAATATACATTTGAAGAACAGAAGGAAGAAAACTTGTTGATGGTCGTGTGGTTCACTGTTTACTGTTTGTTTACAAGTAAGAGCGTTTCACAACACGTGACACAACACGAGAAAACATGAGCTTTGATCAAAAATGTGTATTTCATTTAAGAGAGCACTGCAGATGTTCTAGATCATCTTAGGAAATGCTCTGAGTTTAGTTCATCCTTTAGTTTGACATGGTCTATTATTATAAATAAGTTGTGTAAACTACATTGACATCAGGATTAGATGAAATTTACAGAAATGCTTGTCTCTTCTGTGTTTGTCTATTCTTTAGTCTCTCTAGTATATTGCAAAGATATCTGCTTATGATAATTAAAAATATTGATTAAAATGTAATATTAAAATATTGGCGTTAATATTAACTTTATGTAGTAGGCCTATATAATCAGATACAAAGTAACTAAGTAACTAGCTACTCGAGTAGTTTTTTCATTGCATACTTTTTTACTTTTACTCAAGTAAATTTTAAAATAGTGACTTTTACTTTTACTTGAGTAACAATTTCTCAAGTTACTTGTACTTTTACTTGAGTAAAGATTTTGGCTACTCTACCCACCTCTGTTCGGCACGTACACATCAACTAGTTCCATCACCCTTTCTTCCCTCGATGGTGGGGCAGCTAGAGGATACGTCGATGTCCCCCCGGGGCTCGACCTAGACTCCCGTCCAAAGCACGTAGGCTTTTCGGCATCTGAGGTGTCGAGAGCTTACTCTGCTGCGGGCCAAGCTGTCCCCTCTCTCCATGCTATGGCCTTCCTGCAGGCCAATGCGCGGAGAGAGCTCCACGAGGGTAAGACCGACCCAGCGCTTATGCAGGAACTCCGCGGCTTCACCGACCTCGCTCTCGGGCGAACAAGGTGATCGCGCGGGCCCTGGGTCGGGCGATGTCCTCACTTGTGGTCCAGGAGAGACACCTCTGGCTGAACCTTGCACAGGTGAGTAACTCTGAGAAAGTCCGCTTTCTCGATGCACCCATCTCGCAAGGGGGGGCTGTTTGGTGATACTGTCGAGTTCGACAGTTAGGGAGCAGACAGAGGATATCACGTATGTCCTCCCCAGCCGCGACTCGACCGCCCTCTGGCCGCCGAGATCCCGTGCACCGTCTGCTTCCCAGCAGCCCTGGTCCTCTTCGAGACATCGAAGAGGAGACCACCACCCCATCAGCAGCCGCGGTGAAAGCCAATGCGGCCCTCATGGGAAGACCCCAGGGAGTTCGAGAATACCTTTCTAAAAGTTTTATCCCTCTCAGGGTGTTTATCACAGCCGCTCTCACCCTCTACACGACGGTGTTCGGCAACTCGACATTGCGGCAAGACCCAATGTCAAGGATAATCATCAGCCTAAGCACTCTCATTCGATGGTGCGTTGTGCTACATCTTCGCCAGACAGGTAAAACTGCAGAGCCGATCTCCTCCCCGGGGGTCCCCCCCACGGCGAGGGATCCGTACTGCCAGCCATCGAACCACCCCCGGGAGGTCGATGAAGCAGAACGTACCCCTAGCCTCCCTGTCGGTCCCTGGGAGCCTGACAAGAGCTTCCCAAACCGTCACGGTGACTACGGGATACGGTCCATCTCGGCTACGCGATCCAACTCCCCGGACGCCCGCCCAAGTTTCGGGGCATCCTCTTAACCTCAGCAGAGGCAAGGATGCCCCGTGCTTCGGGCCGAGGTCGCCACCCCTCTGGTGAGGAAGCGATCGTGCTCGTCCCTCTAGCCGAGATGTTCAACGGGTTTTACAGCCCGTACTTCATCGTCCCCAAAAGAGCGGGGGTCGCTAGATCTGCGTACCCTGAACAGGCACCTACTCAAGCTGCCGTTCAGGATGCTCACGCAGAAGCGCATCCTGGCATCTGTCAGATGTCAAGATGGATTCATGGCAATCGACCTGAAGGATGCTTACTCTCATGTCTCTTTCCCCCTCGTCATCGCCCGTTCCTACGGTTCGCTTTCGAGGGTCAGGCATATTAGTACAGAGTCCTCCCCTTCGGTCTGTCCCTGTCCCCACGAGTCTTCACGAAGATCGTGGAAGCCGCCCTCACTCCCCTCAGGGAGAGAGGTGTGCGGGTACTAAACTATCTCGACGACTGGCTCATTTGACACACTCGTGAGATCTGTTATGTACACACAGGGACCTAGTGCTTCGGCACCTAGATCGATTGGGACCACAGGTCAACCGAAAAGGAGCAAGCTCTCCTCTGTGCAGAGCATACTCTTTTTTGGTATGGAACTCAACTCTGTCTCCATTACAGCGCGACTGCGCTCAGTCAGTGTTGAACTGCCTGGAATATTTCAAGCAGTCAGCGGGAGGAGGCTCCTGGGTACATGGCATCCTCGACGGTGGTGATACCCCTCAGGTTGATGCACATGAGACCGCTCCAACACTGGCTACAGAGTCGAGTTCCCTGGAGAGCGTGGCACACCGGCAGCAGGCGGATGGTGATTACGCTTTTCTGCCGACGCACCCTAACCCCTTGGTCTTCAATGACCTTTTATATGGACGGGGGTCCCTCTCGGGCAGGCGAGACGCGTCAGGGTTGACAGATGCCTCCCTGCAGGGTTGGGGTGCCGTGTGCAACGGGCACGCAGTGTCAGGGCGATGGACGGGCCCCCGCCTGCGCAGGCATATCAATTGCCTAGAGTTGTTGGATGTGCTACCCGCACTGAAGGGGTTACAACCTCTCGTGCAGAACAAGCACGTGCTGGTCCGGTCGGACTGCACAACTGCCGTAGCGTTTTTAACCGCCAGGGTGGCGTTCGCTTATGGCAGCTAACACGACTCGCCCGACGCCTCCTCCTGTGGAGTCCGCAGGGCCACACATATCCCAGGTGACCTGAACCAGACAGCCGATGTGCTTTCTCATCAGTTGACGCCTCGCGGAGAGTGGCGACTCCACCCCCGCATAGCCAGCTCATTGGGGACAGTCCGGGTGGACTCAGGTAGACCCCTTCGCTTCCCTGGACACCACCCATTGCCGCTAAGGTACTCCCTGCCTCGGCACGGAGGCTGTAGCGCACAGCTGGCCGCAGGACAAGCGGAAGTACGTCTTTCCCCCAGTGAGCCTCATTGCACAGACCCGGGGCAAGGTCAGGGAAGAGGAGCATCAAGTGTACTAGTTGCGCCATACTGGCCCAACCGGACTTGGTTCTCGGAGCTAATGCTCTTGACGACAGCTCCCCCCTGGCCGATTCCCCTGACGAAGGACCTGCTTTCCCAGGGGAAGGGCACGTTATGGCATCACGGGCTAGACCTCTGGAACCTCCATGTCTGGCCCCTGGACGGAACGAGGAGATCCTGAGTGGCCTAACCCCTGCGGCGGTTAAGACCACTACTCAGGCTAGGGCTCTGGCCACTAGGTGATGATACGCCTATAGTGGTGCCTCTTCTCATCCTGGTGCTCTTCTCGAAGAGAAGACCCGCGGAGTTGCTTGATCAAGTGGGTGCGGTCCTTCCAGAGACTCGAGAATAATCTCTCCCCTTCCACACTGAACGTGTATGTAGCCGCTGTTGCCGCTCATCACGACCTAGTTGCTGGTAGTCTCTAGGACAGCACAACCTGATCATTTGGTTCCTAAAGGGCGCGGGAAGGCTACCACTTCACCCACGCTCCGTACCCTCTTACGACCTTCATGCGGTCCTGGAGCCCCTCGCAGATGCCGCTCTTTCTCACTTCACGATGAAGACGGCTCTCGGGAGGACGCTCAAGAGGGTAGCGGACCTACAAGCATTCTCCGTGTCCACAGATTGCCTAGAACTCGGGCCCGGTTATTCTCACGCTATCCTGAGACCCCGGCTCTGCTACGTGCTCAAAGTTCCCACCACTCCCCCGAGACACCAGGTGGTGAACTTACAGGCGCTCCCCTCCGGGTAGGAAGACCCAACCCCATCCGTGTTGTGTCCAGTACGCGCATTGCGCCTCTGCTTGGACCGCACGCAGAGCCGCCGAAGCTCTGAGCAGCTCTTTGTCTGTTTTGGAGATCAGCAGGGAGGGCTGTCTCAAACAGAGATTGGCGCATTGGATCATGGACGCCGTCACTATGGCGTACCTGTCCTAGTTCGCCTACGCCCACTGGGTGAGAGCTCTCTCCACACGGAGTACAGCCTCCTCGTGGGCACTGGCTCGAGGCACCTCTCTGGCAGACATTTGCAGAGCTGTGGGTTGGGCTACACCCATCACCTTCGCGAGGTCCTACAGCCTTCGTGTAAAACCGGTCGGCGAGTCTTGCGGGCATCAGGCAAGACCGGCGACCGGTAGGGTGTACGCCTATGACAGTACCTGACCTTAAGGGGGTCAGCGTACTACTAGCCTCCCTTCTTCCCCCACTGGGTGAAGAACAGGCACTCCATCCATCACTAGCAAGCACCTCCTGTGGGCGGGCTGGGCAGAGCAGCCCTGCCCCTTAGGCCGGGTATCACCTGAGTTATTCGCAACATAGCTCTAACCGGACCTAGTGCTACCAGACGTTGCAACCCCCCAGCAGGGCGGTTCCGTCTGATGTATCCACATGCTGGTTCCCACCTTGGTAACCCATGACCTCCTTAGGTGGACCTTCACCTCGCGGTTAACTCCTTTAGTCCGCACTTTCTTCCCATGAGTTCTCCCCCATCGGTGAGATCATGTTGGTATCTCCACTAGTCTCCTCCCTGTGGTAGGAAGTGGTCTCTGTAGCGCATCCCCCGCTTGAGGAAGTAGCACTTACCCAGTGGCCTTACGGTTCCGGGCGGCTTCTCGCTGTTAGAGAACAAGGCCGCCGAAGGTAGGGGCCTTCCCACCTTTCAAGAAAGCTCTGGGACCCCCTACCTACCCACTGGTAGGTTACAATTTCGCGGTAGCGTCACGGCTGACATGCCCAGGCCAGTCACCGTCGCTTCGTTGAGATTGTGACAGGGCACAGTGTTATGGCATTTTCCATTGGAACCCCATCTGTCGGTTCGACACAACGTTGAGAGACCGACAGAAAGGGAACGTCTCGGTTACGTTTGTAACCTCGGTTCCCTGATGGAGGGAACGAGACGTTGTGTCCTCTTGCCACAACACGTGCTGTCCACTGCAGCAGTCGTGAGAGGTCTCAGGCTCCTCAGAACTAAGGTGAATGAATGAGGCACGCCGTCTCCCTTTTATACCCGGATATCCGGGGGCGGAGTCCGGCATGCATATTTCATTCGCCAATTTTCATTGGCCTTTTCTAAGAAGTCGGAAGTGATTGGTTCTCAAGGACGAACCCCATGTGTCGGTTCGACACAACGTCTCGTTCCCTCCATCAGGGAACCGAGGTTACAAACGTAACCGAGACGATTTATTTAAACTTAATGGGGTGGTTTCCCGCACAGGGATTAGTTTAAACCAGGACTAGGCCTTTGTTAAATTTGTATGTGCAAGTCGTTTTAAAAGAACATACCTTATAAAAACATTACTGGTGTGCATCTCGAGACAAAATAAATGCACTACAATATTTTAAGATACGTCAGTGTGAGTTGTTTTCAATCAAGACACCTATAACATTTGAGTTAGTCTGAGACTAGTCTTAAACCCTGTCCGGGAAACTGCCCAAATGAGTTTTTTGATGTTTTTTTTCTTTTTAGGAGAAGAGAATTAACTTCAAGTTAAAGCAGTACAAAAATGACATAAATTGTGTAAAAACAATAAAGAACCAAAAACCAAAAAAAAAGAGAATCACTAGATAAAAACAATTTCCGGTACAGATTGGGTAGCGTCAAACAACAATTGTCAACAGAACACTCAATGAAGAGATGAATAGCATGCAGGAGACAAAGTGACGATAGAATAAATGAGCAGAGTTTATTGAACAATCTTAGTTGCGTTTTATTGCTCAGTTTACCTTCGTCTGACTAGAAACAAATTCAGCAGGTGTTATTATACCAACATAGAGAGTGAAAAATTACTGCTTCACAACATCCATGCCTTGTGATGTTAAGAACCTTGGAGCACACATTTGAAACTCATTTATTCTTATGAAGACAATACAAAAACAGAATTCAACATAAGATTAAACAACATTAAGAAAGTAAAATAAATAGGTAGAATGACGTGAATATATAATATATAAATACTAAACTAAATATATATAAATAAGAAAAATTATAAAATATAAGAAATAAGATAATAAATTAATTACAACACATACGTATGTCAGTACTCTCAAGTCAGAATTTAATTATTTCTAAGAAAATACACACACAACTTGCTTTTATGAAATTCAGATCCTACGATCTATCAGTGGTTAAACTATTATTATAATAGTTACTGTGATTACCATGCGCAAGATATGGCCAGTTTGTTGTGTCCATGGTTTTAATACTAAAAACATATTACTACAAAGAACAAAGTAAACTTGTGTGCACAGTACTTGGTACAGTCTTGCGTGCTGCCATATATCAAGGTGTCTTGTGAGGCTACATTCACAGTTTCACTGTGTCACCTGGACATTGTTATATTTTTTGTTTTAAAAAAATACATTAGAAAGACATTGACAGGTGACATTAAATTGACTCCCTTTTTACGCTGCTATTATAACCCTTTCTATTCATTTTGTTCTAAAATGTAGGTTTCACTTAGAGAAAAGCAGGTTTCACTAAATAATGCATCAAACAATACAGTACACATTAAAAAGATCAATAATACATTTTTCTGCTGTTATCCTTTGGAAGCATTACCTGGAGTCATAAAGTCATAAGAGCAATATTCTGCATATACGCTGCAATCAGCTCTGGTTTTGTCAAAAGAAAGTCTCTTATTGTCACGGAAGCTGTATAATCCAAGCACACGATGAAATAGAATTCCAAAGATACTTTAATAATAATAATAATTGAACAATGCTAAACCAGGAGCAGACACACAGCCATCCATAAACATGTAAGAACAATACCAGACAATGAACTAAATGAACAGACAGGCTTAAATACATAGGGAACATAATCAGTTTAAACATAATCAGGTGAGGGACTAATTAACTAATAAGGAAATGAGGCACGGAAGACAAAACCAAAACAGAACCAAAACTAAGGAAAACCGTGACACTTATAGATGTGAGCTGTCTTTGACATCAGTTTTGATTTAAAATTGTAAAGAATAGTAATGTTGATAATGAGCTAAAATCTGTCACTGATTTTGATTAGCAATTTTGGTTACGAGGCAATAGTTAGATGGCCCTAACTTGTATAAAGCCAGTGCGCAACAGATGAAGTCAGAGGTGTTTGGTAGAGGGAACAGTATTTCCTTCAGCTACACAACACGAGGAGGTTAAGAGTTCTAGTTGAGAAACCTTGGGGTTTTAAGCTCAACATGTGAGTACCTTTTTGATTTATGTTTTGTGTTTACATTGTATGCTGGTTGAACTTATATGGTTGTACCATATTGTTTACAGAAGGACTCTTTATACTACCTTTTAAATGTACGGTCATTCCCTAGTACAAAGGATGCATGAATGCCCTGTTTAAAACAAGGAGTAGCATGCATCACAGCAAGTGTATGGGATGTACGAGTTGGTTAACTTTCACGGAGGTCGCTAAGTCTGTCCTTTTTTTTGGAGAAGCGGATACGATCGTGATTTTCATTGCAACGCACTCAATGTTTTGTCATCGGATTGAAAGTCTCATATCATTGAGTGGACTACAGGCACAGAAAAGACTGTACTATTTCTTATTCTTGTTGGGAAACGGGGTCCTGGGATTGTAATTTTGAGATGTGTATATATATTTGTTAGTATGGGTTCATTTGGAGCACTTCCGTTGTGTGGGATATGCAAACCTTTTTCTATGAAAAGATAAAAGACCTTTAAACTTACGTTGGTATTGTGCATGTGTTGTTTTTCTTTATATATGGTTGTGATAAAAAAACTCAACATTTAATAATGCAAATTTGTATAAATGTATAATCACAAGCGTGTATATCAACTGGCCTTGCTCAGTGCATGAATCTGTGTTCTGTCAGTGCTTGAGGAAGGTAAAGTATGTAGGGAACAAAACAGAACACTTGCATTGTGGCAAAGAAACCCTATATACAATTTTCCCTTTTCTGTACTAAGACAGGGTGATTGATGGCCTGTTGGTGGCGGACAGGGGTTATGCACACCATATGCAGATGTTTCTGCAGAGGTCTCTGCTATGACCACAGAACCGCTTTAGTGTGGCCCTCACTCAAACCAGTGTCAGGACGGTGATGACCCAAAGAATTAAAATTGTATGCTTCAGCTGACCACTCAATATACTATATGTCACTTTAAATGCATACTGAATCTCAAATTTTTATATTGTTTGTCATATGGCTAAATAGAGGAAGTAAAGTCTAAAGTCTACATTAATAAATATGTATAGTGTTCATACTGTTGCTTACTTATATGAGTTTACATACTGACATCTGTTTTCCACCTGTTTTATCTCCAATTTGTTTCATTAATTAACAATCCAGCTCCTTAAGTGTGCAGAGAGAGGGTTGCAGGGTTCTTAAAAGGCCCTGACAAAGTTTTACAAACAAATAGTATCTGTTTTAGGTTAGATTAGGTAAGTTATTTAAATCAGAGAAAGTGGCATTCATTCGTACTAACATAGGACTGAATTTAATTTATATAAAGCAATTAAAGTTTTGTTTATATTTCTTTTGTACCCACTGGATGTAGAGGCTTCAGTTTCTCGGGAAGGGGGCAGTAATTTATGTTCACATTCAAATGTGTGCAATAAAGAATAGCTCCGTGCATGTACCTCATAAATTCTGTCACAGCATAAAGTGTTCCTTCTTTATTTGTTCACCTTTATAAAGGTTGAAAAAACTTTTAATTATATTTTGTCTTGATCAGCTGCCAGTACCAATTTGAGTTAGGATTTGGTTGTTAGGCGCAGACGTCACTCTTTCATGTTATTGTTCACTCATTTCACAAATAAGTGTTTAATAAGAATTAGGTACAGGCGCTCATCCTAATCCTGAAAGTCTTTAAATTAATTTTAAATTATAATATCACGTGTGTTTAAGTGCATAATCTCTGAACAAAAAAGGTTTTAACAAGCACCACCCGCTGGTTATAAATGTAAGCACAAAAAGCTCACATTGTTTTCCAAAGACAGATATTTATTATAATGCTCTGTATCCTAAACCTGTCTTAATTGAGTACCTCTGCTGTAAGTGTTTTCCCACACAATATTCGTTTTTTGATGCTAACCAAAGTTTGATGAATGGTAAATCTAGAATGTCTACTACTGTGCTTATTTAAGAAAAAGGCATGAGTGGAGTAAAAGGGGGTCATTTTATTTTTATACAGTTTTTCATAAAACAGCAATCCTATTAGTTTATCTACATAACAATAATAAATAAAAGACAAGAAAACACAAATAAATAGAAAGATCCATAGCATGCTAAATGTTGGTAGCACAGAGTCTATAACACCCCCCAGGTTTGCAGAAATGGTTTGACCCAATTCTTAGGCAGCCAATGATATTGATCCGTTTAAATTGGAAACTGGCGTCTGAATCATGCGTTGTTTACGTGTATTCTATGTGTATTCTACGTATACTGGACGTGTATTTAACACGTTAAGTACGTGTTAAATACACGTAGTCAAGTACACATTAATTTTTCACACGTAAACAACACGTTAAGTACACGTTGAGTACGTGTGAAATACATGTTGTTGACGTGTACTTAACGTGTTAAAATTCACGTATATTTGAACCACTTGGCTTTCCATAAAGCAGAGTCATGCTCTGGCTCCGCACTGCAAGGCTCCATGTGCGCGTCTTCCAAAACAGATGAGACATGCACGCAATCTATCTATTCGTGTGTGTCTTATTTCTATTGGATTAAATGATGTGACAACACATTTTCTACTCGTTTATATAATAATAAATAAATCAGCCCAAATAATAGGCCTATTTGATAACATTGAGAGCTTAATAATTCGTCGCTTTACTTGCGTACATAGGACAAACATAAAAATCTGTCCATTAAAATACACATTTAAATCTATTTAAAAAATTGTTGTGGGCAGCTATGATGAACCAACCAACTTCTTTTAATACTGCTGGTCCGCACTGAATACAATATACTTTACATTGCAGAAAAAAAGCAGTGTTATTCTTTTCATAAATTCTTTATTTTTGGTCTCATTTTTTATAAATTTTTTCCCCAAAAGCACTGATAAGAAAACAGTTAAAGTACCGGACCGATAAGCAGTATTGATAAGAGTAGTAATACCGTTAAAAGCTTAACGATACCCATCCATAGTATTAAATTATGTACACATACAATAATATCTATTTTATGGTTAACTAAATAATACCATGGTATTACCACAGTAAACATCATGGTGTTGCCGTGGGGCCGTATCCAAAAATGACTGCAACGCTATGTTTGGTATGTGTTTGTTAGCGAATCTACTTCAAACACAACAGATATGAATAACAAACACAAAAATCCATTTCACTTTTATGGCTGGTGTACAAAAACGAGTTCGGCCATATGTAAAAAAAGACATGTGCAAATGCAAAGAAAAAAAAACATCAACACCGGAGCATTAACAAACACTATAAACACAGGCAAAAGGATGAAAACACAATTAAGGATTATTTGCTTCATTTTCTGGTGGTCCATTTGTATGAAAATAAGGCTCTCATGAAGAGAGACAAAACGCAAAGCCACTCTCCACTTTCCAAAGTTAATCGATTATTTTGCTGGGGTTGTGTTTTATCATGTAAAGCTGTTCCAAGAGCAGTGTGTTTGGCCACATGGATGCACTACTGTTCGGCTACAGCATGAACACTTGCCCAAACACTTGCACCCTGACAGCGCTCATGCAGTCATGTGAAACCAACCATTCACCACTGTAAATCAGATTAGAGCTCCATATACTCTCCTGCAGTGCACAAATAACCACATTTAACCTTCTGATTTGAAGATTGGAGTGCACACATCACATACATGTAGATTCAAGTCATGTTTTGTGTATTTAGCACATAACTCTGAATCATGCGGCTCCCAATTATGTTTCTAATCGATCGGACACACAGCTTTTGCCTGTCAGATTATTCAAACAAGTAAACAAAATGTACAATACAAAAGGAAACAAAACCATATATAGAGAACATCATTGCTGAGGTGTGGGCATGGGCAAGTAATAGCAAGCACACATCAGAACACTCATAGCATAGCACAGAAACAGGCTAGACCCGTAAACTCCTGGCTATTTTATTAGGTGGCTATTGAAGTGCACCAAAATATACAACTACCAGAAACAAGCTGCAATAATTAAGTCCCACCACTAAACCTAACTGGTGCGAAAGCAGATTAATCAAGTAGCATGTGTAATTCCAAAGCCAGCCATAAGAAACTGACTATTAAAATGTTGATAGTAAACAGCATGCAATTTCCAGTCTGATGTGATGGCTTTGTCCCAAACCTTTAGGACATTAAGCAGACTGGATTCATACCTTGATAACATTTCAATTAATCAAATGACTTTGTCACCTAGAAACAGGTTTACGACATGTATACACATGCAGATATGAAGGTTGATGGTTCCTTCTACCGATTCATCTGGCACCACGTATAAACATCATTAAGTGTGTGTGTCCATGACTAAAGCGTAATATGATCTATAGTAGATGTTCATCATCATCATCATCATCTCTCCTGCAGGCTGGATAAACTAGCCATGTGGGAGGACATGCTGGTGGAAGCGTCTAATCAGACACAGACACTGAAATACAACGACAGACCCACAGGCGTCTCCATTGAACCCACTCTCATTATCAACCAATCTCAGTCAAACCCTGTAGCTCAAACATGATGCAATCACCTTTAACCCTTATGAAAACGAACAGTGGTTTAATTACAGTAAAAGAAAAGCAACCGTGTGTTTGGCATATTCATTGCCATTTGTATAAGTCAAGTATTACTAAAAAAAAACATGGTTAATTTGTAACCGTAAACTAGTAACTGTCTGTTGTTTCTGTTTGCTTTGCTATTTTAACTGAGTCATTCATGACAGAATTTTCTTTTTTGGGTGAACTATCCCTTTAATACCTCGAACATCATATTTTTGTGAATATGCCCAAGTAATACAATCATTATTAACCATGATGACTAATATCGCATTGATAATCTCCACATTATAATACTATGAATAAGCCGGTGTCAGTAACACTATTATCGTGATGACTAATATTGCATTGATACTCTGCGCATAATAATATATAAATATCCCAGAAGCACTAAATGTGACGTGAACTGTAAGTAAGTACTACTACAATTGAAACAACAGACTGTTTCTGACAATGAAACTGTATTTTTTGCAGTTAAGTTTCATCAATGTACACTGCAAAGAGAAAAACTTTGTAATAAATTCATACAATGTGTCACTGGGGTGAAAATAGAAACACACAAATGAGTTCATAAAAATTGCCATAAGATTGTGTTGATTATTCCAAGCTAACCCTTGTATTATTGTCAGAGAGAAAGCTCAATGCTTGCTTAAGATGATGCTTAACATTTATGTGTAGTTTGAATTTTGACATATGATTTCTTACTGATGTATCCAAAATTAGACTTGTTCTTTAGTCACAGTTTAAGTTGTTGTGGTGGGCTGTGTTGAGGTTCTATAACACAGGCACCAGGACCTTGCTGGACAAAAAAGCCATGCCATGCTGTTTCACTGCAATTAGAAACAGCTTCTTCCATGGTGGGCTTCAATGCCACGAAACACCAACACATGGTTCCAATTGCCATTTAAAGCAGAATAGGTTAGACTACCATTTATGGCCTGGTGTGAAGTGAATGCTTTCAGGTCCAGTGGAATACTGCTGATCTGACATGAGGTCCAGGGGAACAGGTCAAGAGGGACAGCTCGGAAGCAGACACGCTGTAGCGATGACAGAGCAGCTGACCCTGAGCTCAAACAAAGGGTCTGCAGGTAATGGGATATGAAACGGTGTTGAAATGCAGCGTATTTGGGCTTTCAGAGCCCACCTGACATCTCTGAGACACGAGAGAGGAAAACATATTTTAAAAAATAATTCTGAAAAACAAGATAATGCTGAAGAGATTATGAAATGGCTGTTGCAAGAGGAATGCTGGGAAATAACAACCCCTTATTTCCCATGCCTGTCTTCTGCTTTGTCTGTCACACACATAACAGCACAGCAGGTAGACTGGTTAAGAGTTCCTTAGGACTGAATTTTGTGTTTCTGATGGAAGGAGAAGGCAAAATGTTAGACCCCATGTCATATGGTAGCATACAATTTATGGGAAGGTGGTAACGAGTCACAGAATGGGGTTGACAACATTTTGAATAAGCCAATTAACTTCCCCAATCTATAGAGATGTACAAAAGTACATTCCTAGCAGCTCAAACTATTCTAAATTTTTTTGGATAAAATAGATCCAATGAGGCCAACATATTTTTGAGGAGCATTTCAAGTTTTCAGGCATCAAAAATTACCCACCCCTGCCAAGCAGCTAAGACTAATGTTATACTTGTGTAAATTTTTATTATAAAAAAGTCACTTTAAGAAGCACAGTCATGAAAAAGGGGGCATATAACTTGCTCTTAGGGCGAGATGTTTTAATTGACAGCTTTGGACTACAAGGTCAAGCAGTAGCCACTTCATTTTGACATTATGTTTCCAGAAGTTAAAGAGGTCACTTAACCCCACCCCCCACTGGGTCACAATCATCCCCCCTTTACCATGCGTGATGTCATATTTTCCCACTTGCTTGGACAGAAGAGAGAGATAGAAGGCGATGGGTTTGATTAAATGCCTCCTGAAGGGCTTTTGCTATTTTCCGTTCAAGAAGCGCTTACATAAAACTTGAGTCATTAAGTCCCGACACACTTCCAACCACTAAACCATGTGCCAAGAGGCTGGCCAAGCACCTAAAGCACCTCATGTGCATCTTCTTTAGTTCTTCAACCAATGCTCGATGAGCGTTGTTCTCTAGACTTTCATGCTGATGAGTAATGGACCCCAGCATTCATTTTACAAAATATGGTTTGGCAAGGGTTAGGGGAGAAAGATGATTTGGCTCGAGTTCCAGAAACGACTTCATTTGACCAAACATCACTCATAAACAATGTATTCGAAGGACTTGTCAAGGTGGTGTGTGATGCCTCCAGGACAACCAACAACCAAGACAGCATCTGCCTTCTATTTGCCTTGTTTATCATGTGAAGGGAGTCAGCCGGTCCTAAACATTTGCAAAAATAAAAAAATACACCATTAGCACACCAGAAGCATAGAGCTCTAAAACATTCAACCATCATAAATATTATTCGAGTCCTTTTGGAATGTCCAGAGGAGGTTTAAAAAACACTTACCGGATGTTATGAATAAACAATGACTGTAGACTTTAGAGTGTAGTCTTTAAACGCACAAAAAAAAACTGTTACTGTCAATATTTTACAGGCAAGAAAATTAAGTTTGTTATAGAGTTACTAGAATCTCACATTTTCTTCAGTAAATCAAGAGCCAGAACAACATGTGTATACAAATAAATGACACTATATATTTTCAGACAGTACACACCTCACCCACAGGTGGTATTTTGCTGCAAGGTCAGATATGCCATTTAGTAGCACATAGAAGTATTCCATGATCAAATAATTACAAGGGCAAAACAAATCAAGTCTTTCTATGGGATAACGTGACTTCAATTGATAGACCAACACAGCAGGTACATTCTTCTGAGACTTTGCACATTGGGTGTCCCTGTCATGATCAAAAATGCTTCAACAGGCTTTCCTGATGTCTCAAACAGCTGAAGGAGTCTGGATATGAGCGAGTGGACTGAAGCTAATCCATGCTTATTCTTGCCTGGGTATCCTAAAGCTGAGTCTGGCACTTTTTAATGGCTATTCTTAAGGACAGATAAGACATGGCCAGCTGAGCTTTGAATACAACACAGTCCCACGGTTGTCTAGGTGCAGACAAAAGCCACGTGTGGTGAGGTAGAGAAAGTGGAGCCATCGGCCATGGAGGAGATGTTTGAATGCAAGCCTACTGTCTATACCTCCTCCCTATGTCTGCTGTTTAATCCTGCTTCATGAAAGCCCCACACGCCAAAGCCGACTGCTTGGACCTCTGTGAACCTTTGTGGAGCATAAAAAAGTTGAAAACAAAAAGTTGAAGCTGCTGCAGCAGGCCATGGACCACCTGCTCTACAAACTCAATTGTGCCCGGCAACATTAAAAGAAAGAAAGTCACAGTTGCTTCTATGATCCAGCCGTACAAAAGAACAAATTGCATTTCTCTGGCCCGTCCTCCACGGGTCAGGGATCAGGGTGAGAGCCCGTGATTGGGCCTCTCTAGAAGTGCATTTGTTTGGTGAGCATGTTTTTAGCCTAAGTTCCTCCTTTCATCTCTTGCTTTTCTATTCTTCTGCTGTGCATTTGTTGTGGCACTTCTCTCTAAATTGAATGTTATTATTACAAACAGTCCGATGGCACCGTCTCATCTTTTATTTATTGTTGAGTGTAAGAGCAGGTATCTGCTGTCCTTTCATTGCAGAGATTAAAGGGACAGTCATAGAGCAACACTGTGCTTCATCATCATCTTCATCTTAATTGTAGGCCTGAAGTTCAGAAGGCCGCTGGCTTTAATCTACATCTTCATATAAACTGGAGCTACTATAGAACACATACCGTAGAGTAGGAGCCCATTACTGGCCCACTCACAGTGATCAGAGGCAAATGTTAGATGAACATTGAGTTGAGATATGTTACCTAAGGTTAGACCTCATCTGTAATGAAGATTGCATGAGAAATGAGTGCCACACCCATTGTGTACAGCGCTACAATACAATTTGAACTATACAACATAATTCAACATTAGGGGTGATTCTATCCGCAATGTTTTACTAAAGATCAAACACAACACTGCAATGTGTTTGGTTACTGACTTTCTTCCAAATATCTTCCTTTGTGTTCAGCAGAACAAAGACATTTTTACAGGTTGATGACAGAATTTTCATTTTTGGGTGAACTATCCCTTTAACTCTGTGCACTCCTTAGCACAGTGAAATGGAGTGACGGGCGACGTGACAGACAACTAACGTTAGTTGTTATGTATGGTTCTGTTTACACAGCAGGGCTTCTCCGAAAATGCAGTGATTATCATTGTCATTGTGTGTCGACCTGGGGCTTTACTTACACCATGATTCTTGGGTCTGTGCCATACCTTTTGAGGCAAATAAACCTGTGCGCCTTTACCTGTTGCTTAGTGACGGTTGTGTTGATGCAAGTCAGAAATGCGCATGTGCTGCGCAATTCGACTACATTTAATATTGATTCACAAGTTGAATATGTGCACTTAATCTGCGCAGAATTCAAAACACATGAACCGCAAACTGGCTAGTGATTTGATATCGTTACCACAACATCTGGACATATTCTCATAATTTCACCCATCCATTGACTGACCTTGCAGACCCCCTACGCTAAACTCATCGGATCTAGAATCACAATAATGAGCCATTTTGGATCCAAACAAGCGAATTTCATCAAAAGGTTTGCATCCCAGAAAATCTGTTTTATGTCTGTGGTACAATCAGAAAGGGACACACGCCAATGACACGAAGCTGATCGTCTACACTTTATGCTGCATGTTGGTCTTGTTTGTAGTTGTAATGCAGCTAATTGCATTTGTACTAGTGAAAGAATGAACTACAACACCACAGAATCAAACGGAAGCGTTTCAATCAAAATTAGAGTTAGCTTTACATGACCATTTAAAATCAGATCAATGAACTTTTAAGGCCTAAAATAAAATTTTTAAATGTTAGACTTTAGACTTTTTAAGACCCAGCGGAAACTCTGGTTCAGAATTCCCCTTTTCTGTCTAAAATATGAAACTTATGCGAGTCAAATTTGGTATTAATTATTAGTAAATTGTTAAACATTTTTTGTAATGTTGCTGCATCTTGTCTGGTGTGTACGGTGTAAATGTAACGGAAGCCAGCTCGTGTTGGAGCTGCAGGGGCAGACTCAGACTAAAAAGTGGCCCTGGACTTCTTCGCCAGGAGCCGCTCGCAACACAAAGCGCACTGATGCACAAACCAATTCATATGCAAAAATAATTCATAAACGTAAATGTTTTTAAGGACGTTTCATGACACTCAAGGACCCCTTGCAAAGTCAATAAAACATTGAACAGTCTAAGAAACAAATAGAAATCAAAATGACAAAAGCCTGCTTAAACATGTCAATGTATTATATAAAGTAATGTATTTGAACTCTTTGTAAATTACACTTTACTCACCGTGACATGGTGTGACAACTTCGCTGACAACTATTGTTTTACATCAGATATAAAGTCCAAAATCAACATTATACTATTGTTTTACATCAGATATAAAGTCCAAAATCTAAAAAAAGTGAGCATTTAGGATTTATAGATCAAGAAGAGAAAACCTTCACTCTTTGGGCTTAATAACCAAGTAGCTTTAATGAGCTTTTTAAATCTGTACATTAAACACAAATTTGACCCAAAAAGTCATTTTGTTACCTGTGATAATAGTTCTGCAGTCTATTGAATTCTTCCATGCTAATAAAATGCACCAAATACACACAGTCATATCTTATGCCTTATACTGTATGCTATAAACAGTTAACTCGAACACATTACAAGTCTTACATTATGTAAAATAATTTTTCGTTTTTTAAAACTTGCGAAAGTGAAGTAGTTTGAATCTCTGAATCTCACCATTTAACTTTTTTATTGTAAAACCGTTGGCCTCACTACACGGTCATCGTTAAAACAGAATCACCACACTGGAGTTAGTTACCCGCCAACCGACAGTAAGTTCTGTCTTCTTCGATTTGAAAGTTCTGTCTTCTACAGTTAACTTACTGAAATTCTGCTTGGTCTCTGTAATTTGATTGGCTAGAATTCCGTGAACCCAGTCTTTTTTTTCATTTGTTTGGTCAATTTTTAGACATTGATGAGCGCTTGTTACTGTTATTATTTCTTTATATCCCAACATTGAGCAACGGCCCACTGTGGAAACTCCTATGAGCTGTCGGCCTGTAAAAACAATTGAATATCTATTTTTTATCTGACTGGCCCACATTTAAAAAATGGTCTGCCGTATGAAGGTAAAATCGTGCCTAAAAGATTTGCATGCGCAGGATAACATTTGTAAAGGCGTACGTGACATTGCAAGCATAAAATAAATTTGCATTCGCAAAAAAGTTTTGTAAAGGTGTAAATCAAGCTGCAAGCGAAAGAAAACAAGTTTTGCAGCTTTGTATCATTTTTTGTAAGCGTAATTCATGTGTTGTGAAATGGCAACTTCATTTCCCTTTCTGTCGGTCTCTCGACGTTGTGTCGAACCGACAGAATGGGGTTTGTCTTGAGAACCTATCATCTTCTGAGTATTTAGAAAAGGCCAATGAAAATTGGCGAATTAAATTTGCATGCCGGGCTCCTCCCCGGATGTCCGGGTATAAGAGGGAAGCCGGCGTGCTCATTCATTCACCTTTTGTTCTTCAGAGGCTACGCATCTGATGAGCTTCTCTACAATCTTGGTGATCATTCTTTCTGCTGGAATCTACAACGTGGACAGCGGACGGTCCCTTCCTGCAGTGACTCTCCCCTGGGCGTCTCGGCAGTTCCGGAGGTGTTCGAGCAAATTTCCTTTTCTAAAAGAGCAAATTTCTCCAGCGTGGCTTGTCCTGCTGTTCTCATGGGTGCAACACACTCATCAAGGAGGGGGACGGACACAATGCCTGCTTCCAGTACGCTGGGGCAGACGTTGTGGATACGTCCTGCCCGCACTGCGGGCGGTGACGATTCAGACGTTGCGTCACAGGTGGCTGTGTTCCCACGGGACTCAGCCACCACCTCGTTTGCTCCCCGTTCCGTGGCGGCAGGACTACGGCCCTGCCGTCCGCTATGGCAAGCAGCGAGGGTGATATGAGGATTCTGTGAGCGATAATCCGCCAGCCACGGGCTCACGGACCATTCACACCTCGTCTCGATCGTCTGACCGTTCCCCAGGAGACGGTCCGCTGTCTTATTCCTCAATCACGTGTTCGGACACGATGCGTGATGGTGAGATGTCTCTTACAGCATCAGGGGGTGACGTACTGCCATCCGACTCCGACGATTCCTCGGGCTCCCTCCCTCGGTGGGTCGAGCCCAGGGAAAAGCGGACGTCGAGATGTCGGCCATGCTTTCCTGGGCCGCCGTGAGTGTTGGGTTGCAGTGCCCGCACTGCCTCTCCCGGCGCTCGCGGCTGGCTACATGGCACCTCGGGTTTGAGCGCGGCTCCAAGCCGCGCCCGCCCCCAGTGCCGTGTTTACCGGAAGTGCATGAGGAACTTTGTAAGACCTGGATCGCCCCTTCCCGGCACGTTTCATGTCAAACAAAGTTCCATCACCCTCTCTTCCCTCGAGGTTGAGACAGCTGGAGGATACGTCGGTGTCCCCCAGGTGGAGTATGCTGCCCCGGTGCACTCATGCCCGTAGATGGCGGCCACCAGGGGGGGGGCTCGACCTAGACTCCCGTCCAAAGCATGTGGTGTCTCGGCATCTCTGGTGTCGAGAGCTTACATTGCGGCGGACCAAGCTGCCTCCTCTCTCCACGCTATGGCTCCTGCCAGGCCAGGGCGTTGAGAGAGCTCCACGAGGGTAAGACCGACCCAGCGCTTATGCAGGAACTCCACGCCGCCACCGACCTCGCTCTACGGGCGACCAAGGTGACCACGCGGGCCCTGGGTCGGACGATGTCCACACTTGTGGTTGGGCTGGTTGGTGCTACTGTCGAGCCGCAGCGGCCCCGCTCACCCCCCGCCCATCGGGGGGGCGCGAGACCCGCATGTGGCCTCCCCGGAGGGTTCTCGACAGTAAAAAGCAGTCCTCCGTGCCGCAACTCGGCCGCCTCGGCCGTCGAGTCCCGTGCACTGTCTGCTTCCCAGCAGCCCTGTTCCTCTTCGACGCCCTCCAGCTCTGGGGCGGCCCCCTTGGAGGAGCAGCGAAGAGGAGACCATCGCCCCATCAGCAGCCGCGGCGAAGCGGCTGTCATGGGAAGACCTCAGGGGGATCGAGGCTACCATTGGGCCCGACCCCAGCCACATCGCTGGGAAGTCGGATAGGGATGGATCCTGCCCCGTCTCTCCATCTGCTGGCCCCCTCCGGGGGGCTAGCGCCCACTAACTCTCAAAAAAAGGAGAGTTTCCTCTCTCTCTGGGTTACCTCAGCAGCTCTAACCCTCTGCACGACGGTGAACGGCAAACTCGACGTTGCGTCATGGCGAAGCGCAATGTCGAGTATAAACACCAGCCCACAGCACTCTCAGTCAGACAGTGCATTGAGCTGCGCAGTCGCCAGGCAGGAAAAACAGCAGAGCCGATCTCCTCCCTGGGGGACCTCCCCCGGCAAGGAATCCGTACTGCTAGACATCGAACCACCCCCCGGGGGGACGATGAAAAAGATCGTACCTTAGTCCCCGTCTCATTCTGGTAGCCTGTCTGGCTTCCCAGGCTGTCAGACTGGCTAGGGAAGACGATCCGTCTCGGCTACGCGATCCAGTCGCCTCACGCCCGCTAAGTTCAGCATCCGATATACCTCAGTCAGAGGCTGGGATGTTCCCGTACTTCAGGCCGAGGTCGCCACCCTTCTGGTGAAGGGAGTGATTGAGCCCGTTTCACCAGCTGAGATGTTTAATGGGTTTTACAGCCTGTACTTCATTGTCCCCAAGAAAGCGGGGGGTTGCGCCCTTTCTTGGGTCTGTGTGTTCTGAACAGGCACCTACACTATAGCTGCCTTTCAGGTTGATCACGCAGAAGCGCATCCTGACGTCCGTCAGGTGTCAGGACCGGTTCATGGCAGTCGACCTGAAGGACACGTACTTCATGTCTCGATCCTCCCTCGACATCGGCCGTTCCGACGGTTCGCGTTCGAGGGACTGGCATATCGGTTCAGGGTCCTCCCCTTCGGTCTGTCCCTGTCTCCACAAGTCCTTATGAAGGTCTTGTAAGCCTCGCTCCTTCCCCGTAGGGAAGGAGGTGTGCGGGTACTAACTATCTCGACGACTGGCTCAAGTTTGGCACACTCTCGAGATCGGTTGTGTACACACAAGGACCTGGTGCTCCGGCACCTAGATCGGTGGGGCTACAGGTCAACTGAGAAAAGTGCAAGCTCTCCCCGGTGCAGAGCATCCTCTTTCTCGGTATGGAACTCGACTCTGTCCTCACGAGCGGCCCCGCTCACCACCCGGGGGGGGGGGGCGTGAGACCCGCGACGAGGAAGCCCGCACCCTCGCGGCCTCCCAGAGGCAGCGCGACTGACTAGCGTGCCCGATCAGTGTTGAACTGCCTGAAGATCAGACAGTCAGTGGTCCCCCTGTAACAAGAGGCTCCTGGGATACATGGCATCCTCGGTGGGGGTGGTCCCCCTCGGGTCGATGTACATACGACCGCTCCAACACTGGTTGCAGAGTCAAGTTCCTTGGAGAGCGTGGCACACCGGCAGCAGGCGTATGGTCATACGCTTTTCTGCCGACACACCCTAACCCCCTGGTCTCCATGACCTTCTTGCGGACAGGGGTCCCCTTTGGGATGCCTCCCTGCAAGGTTGGGGTGCCGTGTGCAACGGGCAAGCAGTGTCGGGGCGGTGGACGGGCCCCCGCCTGCGTTGGCATTTCAACTGCCTAGAGTTGTTGGTTGTGCTACTTGCATTGAGGATGCTACTACCTCTCGTGCAGGGAAGCACGTGCTGGTCCGGTTGGACAGCACAGCTGCTGTGGCACTCACAGCAGCTAACATGACTCGCCCGACGCCTCCTCCTCTGGAGTCAGCAGGTGATCAATCCCTGCGAGCCACACACATCCCAGGCGTCCTGAACCAGACAGCCGATGCGCTCTCTCGTCAGTCGACGCCTCGCGGAGAGTGGCGACTCCCTCCCCGCGCAGCCGGCTCATTTAGGGCACTTCGGCCAGGCACAGGTGGTCCTGTTGCCTCCCCGGACTCCACCTATTGTCCGCTTTGGTACTCCCTGTCCGAGGTACCCTCGGCACAGATGCCCTTGCGCACAGCTGGCCGCGGGACAAGCGGAAGTACGCTTCCCCCCAGTGAGCCTCATTTCTTAGGCCAGGGAAGAGGAGCATCAAGTGGTACTAGTTACGCCCCTTTGGCCTAACCAGGACTTGGTTCTTGGAGCTGAGGCTCTGACAACAACTCCCCCCTGGCCGCTCCCCCTGGCGAACTGCTTCCCCAGGGGAAGGGGCACGTTACGGCATCCCAGGCAAAACCTGGCTCCATGTCTGGATGGGACGAGGAGATCCTGAGTGACCCACCCCCGGTCCAGTTGGAACGTCACTCAGGCTAGGGCTTCGGCCACTGGGCGGCTATACGCCCATAAGTGGCGCCTCTTCTCATCCTGGTGCTCTTCTCGGCGAGAAGACCCGCGGAGTTGCTCGGTCGGGTACGAGCTCTCCCGTCCTCAAGAGAGACGGGGGAGTAACCTCTCCCCCTCCACACTGGGAATGTATGTAGCCGCTACGGCCGCTCATCATGACCCAAGTGCTGGGTAGCCTCTGGGACAGCACGACCTGGTCATTAGGTTCCTAAGGGGTGCGAGAGGGTGACCACCTTATTCGCGCTCCGTACCCTCTTGCGACCTATTGCTGGTCCGGTCGGACAGCACAGCTGCTGTGGCGTATATCATTGGATTCGCTCACGGCAGCTAAACATGACTCGCCCGGCGCCTCCTCCTCTGGAGTCAGCAGGTGATCAGTTCCCTGCGAGCCACACACATCCCAGGCGTCCTGAACCAGACAGCCAATGCGCTGTCTCGTCAGTTGATGCCTCGTGGTGGAGTGGCGACTCCATCCCCGCGCAGCCAGCTCATTTGGGAGAGGTTCGGCCAGGCACATGTGGTTCTGTTGCCTCCCCGGACTCCACCCATTGTCCGCTTTGGTACTCCCTGTCCGAGGCAACCCTTGGCACGGATGCCCTTGTGCACAGCTGGCCGCGGGACAAGCGGAAGTACGCTTCCCCCCAGTGAGCCTCATTGCACAGGGTCCTGTGCAAGGCCAGGGAAGAGGAGCATCAAGTTGTACTAGTTACGCCCCTTGGCCTAACCAGGACTTGGTTCTCGGAGCTAAGGCTCTGACAACGACTCCCCCCTGGCCGCTCCCCTTGGCGAACTGCTTCCCCAGAGGAAGGGGCACGTTACGGCATCCCAGGCAGAACCTGGTCTCCATGTCTGGACGGGACGAGGAGATCCTGAGTGACCCACCCCCTGTCTGGTTGGGACTTCACTCAGGTTAGGGCTTCGGCCACTGGGTGGCTATACGCCCATAGGTGGCGCCTCTTCTCGTCCTGGTGCTCTTCTCGGCGAGAAGACCCGCGGAGATGCTTGGTCGGGTACGAGCTGTCCCGTCCTCAAGAGAGACTGGGGAGTAACCTCTCCCCCTCCACACTGGGAATGTATGTAGCCGCTTCGGCCGCTCATCATGACCCAAGTGCTGGGTAGCCTCTGGGACAGCACGGCCTGGTCATTAGGTTCCTAAGGGGCGCGAGAGGGTGACCATCTACCGTGCTCCGTACCCTCTTGCGACCTAGGTGGCGTGCCTCAGGAAGCCCTGCCCCCTTCGAGCCTCTCGGGATTGCCGCTCTTTCTCAGTCCTGATAAAGACGGCTTTCCGCATGGCGCTCACCTCCATGAGGGTAGGGGATCTGCAAGCACCCTCCGTGTCCACAGATTGCCTAGAACTCGGGGCCGGGATTCTCACGTTATCTTGAGACCCCGCCCCGGCTACGTGCCCAAGGTTCCAATCACTCTCCCGAGAGACCAGGTGGTGAACCTGCAGGCGCTCCCCACTGGAGAGGAAGACCCAACCTA
Organism: Triplophysa rosa; assembly: GCF_024868665.1. NCBI lineage: Eukaryota > Metazoa > Chordata > Actinopteri > Cypriniformes > Nemacheilidae > Triplophysa > Triplophysa rosa. The sequence continues at coordinate 14,640,595 of NC_079893.1, read as the reverse complement.
TCCGTGCTGTGTCCAGTATGCGCACGGCGCCTCTACTTGGACCGCACGCAGAGCCCAGAAGCTCTGAGCAGCTCTTTGTCTGTTTCGGAGGTCAGCAGAAGGGAGGGCTGTCTCCAAACAGAGGCTGGCGCACTGGATCGTGGTTGCCCTCGTTAGGGCATACCGATCTCTATTTGCCCCTGCCCGTTTGGAGTGAGGCACACCCCTCATGGGCACTGGGTCAGGGCGCCTCTCTGGCAGACATCTGCAGAGCTGCGGGTTGGGCTATGCCCAACAACTCCGTGAGGTTCTAATACCTATGCGCGGAACCGGTGTCAGCCCGCATCCTGGCAAGGTGTGGGACCGGCAGCCGGTAGGGCATACGCCTGCGGAAGCCCTTCCCCCTCCGGGGGGAGCAGTAGCGATCCTGCCTCACTTCTTTCCCCTCGGGTAAAGAACAGGCATTCCATCCATCACTAGCACCCTTCCAGGGGACAGGCTGGGCAGAGCAGCCCTGCCCCCTTAGGCCGGGGAACAGTTGAGTTATCTCCCACATAGCTCTAACCGGACCTAGTGCTCCAGACGTGGTAACCCCCCCCCCTCCGTGGGCTGTTCCGTCTGATGTATCCTCATGAATGGTTCCCACCTTGGCAACCCATGACCTCCCCAGGTGGACTCCCACCTTGCGGTTAACTCCTGCAGTCCGCACATTCCTCCCATGAGTTCTCCCCTGATGGTGAGACCATGTGGTGTCTCCACTATTCCTCCCTATGGTAGGCAGTGGCCTCTGCAGCGTTTTTCCCCCAGGGGGGAATAATGCTTACCCAGTGGCCCGTACGGTGCCGGGCGGCTTCTCGCCATTTAGAGAACTAGGCCTCCGCCCGTGACGGCCGGAGACAGGGGCTTCCCAACTTTGTGTAAAGTTCTGGGTCCCCCTTCCTCTCCACTGGAGGGTCATAATTTCGCGTTAGCGTGTTCGTCTGACTCGCCCAGGCCAGTCAACGTCGCTCCGCAGAGATTGTGATGCTGCTCAGTGCTGTGGCGTTTTCCATAGGAACCCCATTCTGTCGGTTCGACACAACGTTGAGAGACCGACAGAAAGGGAACGTCTTGGTTATGGATGTAACCTCGGTTCCCTGATGGAGGGAACGAGACGTTGTGTACCTCATGCCACAACACTGGCCGCCCACCCCAGCAGTCGGGGGAGGATGCTTTAGGCTCCTCAGACCAAAGGTGAATGAATGAGCACGCCGGCTTCCCTCTTATACCCGGACATCCGGGGAGGAGCCCGGCATGCAAATTTCATTCGCCAATTTTCATTGGCCTTTTCAAAATACCCAGAAGATGATAGGTTCTCAATACAAACCCCATTCTGTCGGTTCGACACAACGTCTCGTTCCCTCCATCAGGTAACCGAGGTTACATCCGTAACCAAGACGTTCTCTGATGGTTATTTTTTGGTTATTTTTTAATGGTAAAAATAGTTAAAACTGGTAAACGTCAGTGACATCTGCAATACAGAAATTATAAGATCACATTAACACATGTTATACTGACCAAATGAAATTAATAAATGTGCCCTTTAATGGCTGAAAATAATAAACTAGTTGAGCTAAATGAAAAACAATCATATATATCCATGTGTATTTCTTTAATGTGGTTGTCTGTTACTGATAAGACAGACAAGAATATTGTTTGTCATGATCCTGTCCTTCTTGTCCGGAGTTTTCTAGTTTTGTGGACAGGGTCACGACAGTACCTGGTCTTGTGTGTGTTGTGTCCTATGTGGAGAAACGTGGCTGTTTGTTATGACATTGCGCCACGTGTCCTCCTGTCTCGTGCTTTGGCCCCGCCCCCTTGTTTCCCCGTTTATCTCTCCTTAGTGTTTGATTCCCGTCATCTGCCCTTCACTATAGCCCCGTGTAATTATCCCTTGTTAGTGTTCCCCTTTATTAAGCCCCAGTTCCCTCTGTCTGGTGCCTGTTCGTTTTGTAACATTTGTATACCGCGAGTCTTTTGTGCTGTGTGCGTTAAACCTGTCTAGTTTTCAAGCCGAGTCTTGCCTGCCGTGTTTTTTATTGTTTTTTTTAGTTATTTCATTCTCCTTCTGTTTTGCCCCCTTGTGGGAAGTGTTTTGTTTAAGTCTTGTTTTTTATTAGTTTTGCTCCCATTGTCACGGTCCTGCTTTCTTGGTTCTGTATTTCTAGTCATGTGGCAGGATCGGGACGGAGCCCTTAGGTTCTATGTGAGAAAGCCATGAGTTGTTTACATTCTTACTTCTCATGTGCTTTCTCATGTCTTGTCATTGGCCCCGCCCCTCTCGTTTCATGTATTGCTTCCCGTAATTACATTCATGTAATTGCATTAGACATCGTCTAATGTTTCTCACCTGCCAGTGTTATTATCCCTCGTTTGTCTTGCCCTATTTAATGCCCTCTTGTTTCATTGTCCTGTGCTCTTGCGTTGTATGTGTATAGTGCCTGTAAATGTTCCTGTGATCCTGTTTTGTTGTTTAAAGAACCCAGTCAAGTCTTAGTAAGTGTTTAGTTTAGTTTGTCAAGTTATGTTTAGTCAAGTGTTATGTTAGTTTAGTCCAATCCAGTTTATTTTTTCCTGTCAAAGTTCGTGTATTATTTATTCTGTCAGTGTCGGTTTTTCCCCCATTGTGGGTTTTTTGTTTTGTTTATAATAAAGTCATCTGTTAACCCCTTCACTCCACGCCTGCCTGCATTTGGGTTCTTCCCACACCAACCGTGACACCCATCGTGGGTTTTTGTTTGTGTCTTGTTTAATACAAGTATTTTTCGTTAACCCCTTGTTTTCTGCGCCTGGGTTCTGGCTGTGATTCCTGACACAACAAACAGGCCATTAAAGAACCCAGCAGACAACATGGAGGGATGTTCGTGATCCTCCCTGTGGACCCGCCAAGCCGGACATCTCCCCTAGCTCAGTTTTCCCTTGGACACTCCTCCCAGTCTTCCTCAGCCATACCTGGCCCTGCCCGACCTGCCCCTACCAGCCCTCCCCACTCATCTAAGTGAGCCCCAGTCCCTCCCAAGCCACCTCCTTCAGTTCCGCCCACTCCCAGTGACCCTAGTTTTTGGCAACCCATTCCCCCTCCCCCTCTCATTAATGTTGTTTGTTTTAAACCCCAACCCCTTTATTGTAGGCCTTATGTTCCCCCTCCTTTGTTGTATGGCTTGTCTGTCTTCGTTTCTGTCTGTCTTGCCCCGCTAGTTTTTCCCTTGGGATGCTAAGGGGCGTCTCATGGAGTGGGGATACTTTCATGATCCTGTCCTTCTTGTCCGGAGTTTTCTAGTTTTGTGGACAGGGTCATGACAGTACCAGATCTTGTGTGTGTGTAGCGTCTTGTGTGGAGACACGTGGCTGTTTGTTATGACATTGCGCCACGTGTCCTCTTGTCTTGTGCCTTTGCCCCGCCCCCTCGTTTCCCGTTTATATCTCCTTCGTGTTTGATTCCTGTCACCTGCCCGTCACTAGCCCCGTGTAATTATCCCTTGTTAGTGTTCCCCTTTATTAGTGTGAAAGTGACCTATTAGTCAGATATGGTGACCCATACCGGAAATGTGATCTCTGCATTTAACCCATCCAGAGAGTAGTGAACACACGCACAGCAAGTCGTGAACACATGTACACCCGGAGCAGTGGGCAGCTATCACTGCAGCGCCCGGGGAGCAAGTAGGGGTAAGGTGCCTTGCTCAAGGGCACCTCAGTCGTTACCCACCGGCCCTGGGAATTGAACCGGCAATTTCGTTAACCCCTTGTTGTCTGCGCCTGGGTTCTGGCTGTGATACCTGACAATTGTTAGCCTGAAGATAATTAAATGTTTATTCTTCTGTCAATAAAAGTCTGCTTTAAATATTGTGTTGAAGTCATTGGTTATTTTATTTCAATATGTGTAATGTCTGATGTTGAGGTAGGCCTACACACAGTGTGGTTTTATTAGAAATGATATACCGTGCTGTTTAAATCGAAAATTAGGCTACTTCAGTAATGAAAAAGGAATTATTAGGCTAAAAGAATAATCTAATGCATTGATTTCATCCTCCATATTGTGTGGGATGATGTATTTTACTTATTTTAAATAGATTAGACAAGCGATGGATAAAAACACAGCATGGATGTATTCATTGCTGACATGTAATGAGGCCAAACGGACCCGAGAAAAATATTTTAGGCTAAAATCTGGGAACGTTCCCCTAATGTTAGTTTCTGGTTCCCAGAAAGTTTTTGGTTATCTTTACTGAAATAAAACGTTAGTTTCATGGTTTCTATAACATTAGGGGAACGTTCTGGGAACCAAAAATTGTTAGCTGGGTAATAATAGGCTTATGATATAATTTAAATGTGTAATTATTTAATAAGAGATCACTTGTGTAATATATGCATTATACATAAACACTGCCTGTAGTGTTGCTTATGTTTATATTTTAAGAGTTATTTATTAAGATAAATTAAAAAACACATGCAGAAATCCACAAGAAACATTTATTAATATACTGACAGAAAAATGTATAAAACAAATGTATAATACAATGCAATGTAAGTCGCTTTGGATAAAACCGTCTGCCCATGCATACATGTAAATGTAAATGTAAAAAATAAAAGAACGGTACGTTTTAGAGAAGATGTTTATTTTATTATCTTTTGATAATTTTATATTTCCTACCTACAATACAACATATAACACATACAACATGCATCTGACTGATGATGGAAGCGGTCACGTAACGTTAAAGACTCGGACCCGAAGACTCTGGTACAGGTTGCAGGTTTGCCTGCGGAGCTACCATTTGACAAAAGAACGAAAGTGCTCAGATCCGATGACACGAGAGACGAACTAATAATTTCTCTTTCCTTCGTAAAAGAACGAAAGGACTCGGACCCGATGACTCGAGAGACGTACTAATCATTGGTGTTTCTGGTATATGTTGCACATGCGCGGTCAACACAAAATGAACGAATCACTCTCTGAGACAACTCATTACTCCCGAGTCATGTTAAAGATTCGTTCAAAAATAATTGTTCATGAAAGACCCATCACGGGTACTGAGGGCTACAATTAGAATTTTAAAATTCTAGAATTAGAATTTTAAAGTTTTACTTAATACTGCATATAGGAATTTATAGTCTGTTTAATATTTGTCTATGTGTGTTTGTCATGATTTCGAGGAGGAATAAGAAGTTTGGAGACTCAAATGCGGGAAAAAGGTCTTTATTGTGCAAAATATGTCCACAGCAGATCACCAGAGTCACTAGCCACAGGTACCTCGTGAGCCCGTGGGGAGAGAGCTCGACCCAGCGGTACTCACGGTAAGAAGCAGTATTAGAATCCGGACAGGAAACCTTGACTCTACCAGACACTCAGCGGGGAGCAGTCTCGACCCGCTGGAAGAATCCGGACGATAGAGGTGATCCCTTGTGAGGAGGTGCCGGGAGGTGATGAGAGCAGAGGTCTGAGATGCCAGAGAACACTGAGGGGCACAGGAGTAGATGACAGAGGAAAACAAACAAAACTAGGACAAGATAACTAAGACAAAGACTACATAATAGTACTAGAACACGCTAGACTAGGGCAGTCAGTACTGGCAATAACACGCAACGGTCTGACAAAGGACTGAAGAACAGAAGGAAATATAAAGTGAAGGAAATCAAAACCCAAACTAGAAACAGGAGGGGAGAGAACGAAGACAGAGCAAACCAGGTGAGAGTCATCAGGGAAACGAGGCAGAAGAGAAAAGAGATAAGACACTGATTAGTACCGGTGAGTAGACCTAAACGATAACGAGAAGACAACAGGGTAACGAGGGGGCGGAGTTACACCAAACTTAAAGGGAAAAGCACATGGCAGGCTGTAACCCATACCATGTGCTCAACAAGAGACAAAACATTGACATAAAGGGAAAAGCACATGGCAGGCTGTAACCCATGCCATGTACTCAAAAAGAGACAAAACATTGACATGAGTGAAAACAAAGACACAATAGACAGGAACCCTGACAGTAGCCCCCCTCCAAGAGCGCCACCAGGCGATCCAAAGGAATAGAGGCAGCCACCCAGACAAGAACCCAAGAATGAAAAAAACGAGACCAAGGAGGGGGGGACAGGACAAGAGTGCTAGGGGAAACACAGAACCAAAGGACATGGGGGGAATGAACGGGGGCATTAACCACCAGGGTACAACTTGGGGGGGAGGGGGGAGCAGAGGGCGCTGGGGAAAGCCTGGGAGACCAGGACTGGGGTGGGGGGGAGGTTGAGGGCGAACAAAGAAAGGAGGGAGGGAGGGGGGAGACCAGGGTGGGGACAAAGGGTAATTAAAGGGGGCAGGACCGGGAGGCCAGGACCTGGGTGGCGGGTAGGAAGGGAACCCGGCCTTTGATGAGGCAGAACTGGCAAGGTTGGGGCAAGTTAACCAGGGCTGGGAAGGACAGGTAGGGGGACGAGACTGTGGTGAGATAGAGGGGGCAACACCGAGACTGGGGGACCAGGACTGGGCAAAGGACAAAGGGGTAGGAGAGGCTGTAACTGACCCTGGCATGGGAGAGGCTGTAGTTGACCCTGGCATAGGCATGGGAGAAGGGGAAATTGCAACAGACTTGGACATGAGGACTAGGGATGCTGCAACTGACTTGGACATGGGAGCACGGGAAGATGTGGCTGACATAGACACAAGGACGGGGGAAGCTGCAGCAGACTCTGTGGCTGGCTCAGGGAAGGCAGCCACTGACTGAGGGCCTCCTAGCCCTGGGAGAGCAGCCGTGGAAGCCGGTTTGGGGGAGGCTGCAGCTGACTCTGACATGGGAGCAGGAGAAACTGCAACAGACTTGGACAAGGGAACTGCAGCAGACATGGTGGCCGACTCAGGGAAAATGACCGCTGCCTGAGGGCCTCCTGGCCCTGGGAACATGGCCGCTAACTCAGGGACAGCCTCAAGGGGTGCTGCAGCAGACTTGGACAAGGCAACTGTGGAAGCAGTTACAGCCGACTCGGGGAAAGTGGCCGCTGACTGAGGGCCTCCAGGCCCTAGGGACACAGCCTCTGATGCCGGCTCGGGGGAGGCTGCAGCTGACTCTGACGCCGGCTCGGGGGAGGCTGCAGCTGACTCTGACGCCGGCTCGGGGGAGGCTGCAGCTGACTCTGACGCCGGCTCGGGGGAGGCTGCAGCTGACTCTGACGCCGGCTCGGGGGAGGCTGCAGCTGACTCTGACGCCGGCTCGGGGGAGGCTGCAGCTGACTCTGACGCCGGCTCGGGGGAGGCTGCAGCTGACTCTGACGCCGGCTCGGGGGAGGCTGCAGCTGACTCTGACGCCGGCTCGGGGGAGGCTGCAGCTGACTCTGACGCCGGCTCGGGGGAGGCTGCAGCTGACTTGGTCCTCTCCTCAGCTCTTCGCCTCAGGTCTCGCCGGCGCTGGGCACGAGTGTATTTAGTGGAAACACTGTAAGGGATTGGTTTAGCCAACTCTGGAAGTTCCACTGTCTCTAAGGGTTCAAACAATTCAGAGTCAGAGTCAGAAGAGGTTTCATATTCTGGTGAAATGAATGTCCAGAGCATCCTTTTGCAGAACTCCAAAAAATCCTCACAAAGGGGCAAGCGAGCCCTCCAGACAGCAGTGCCCCATTCCCTGGCAGAGCCAGTGAGCCACACAAGGACGAATGTCACTCTAGACGTCTCTGTAGGATATAAATCATTCTGCTGGCGCAGTCGGACAATGCATAAAAGTTAAAAAACAATGGCATGAGTGTGGCTCACCGCCATATGTCCCGGGTTCGATGAGATCAGGCTAAAGTTGCTGTAGGACTGTCCGGAGGGGGTCCATCCCCGCTGAATCTCCAGTCTGGTCAGACCGTTCTGTCATGATTTCGAGGAGGAACAAGAAGTTTGGAGACTCAAATGCGGGAAAAAGGTCTTTATTGTGCAAAATATGTCCACAGCAGATCACCAGAGTCACTAGCCACAGGTACCTCATGAGCCCGTGGGGAGAGAGCTCGACCCAGCGGTACTCATGGCAAGAAGCAGTATTAGAATCCGGACAGGAAACCTTGACTCTACCAGACACTCAGCGGGGAGCAGTCTCGACCCACTGGAAGAATCCGGACGATAGAGGTGATCCCTTGTGAGGAGGTGCCGGTAGGTGATGAGAGGAGAGGTCCGAGATGCCAGAGAACACTGAGGGGCACAGGAGTAGATGACAGAGGAAAACAAACAAAACTAGGACAAGATAACAAAGACTAGATAATAGTACTAGAACACGCTAGACTAGGGCAGTCAGTACTGGCAATAACACGCAACGGTCTGACAAAGGACTGAAGAACAGAAGGAAATATAAAGGGAAGGAAATCAAAACCCAAACTAGAAACAGTAGGGGAGAGAACGAAGACAAAAAGCAAACCAGGTGAGAGTCATCAGGGAAACGAGGCAGAAGAGAAAAGAGATAAGACACTGATTAGTACCGGTGAGAAGACCTAAACGATAACGAGGAGACAACAGGGTAACGAGGGGGCGGAGTTACACCAAACATTAAAGGGAAAAGCACATGGCAGTCTGTAACCCATACCATGTGCTCAACAAGAGACAAAACATTGACATAAAGGGAAAAGCACATGGCAGGCTGTAACCCATGCCATGTGCTCAAAAAGAGACGAAACATTGACATGAGTGAAAACAAAGACACACTAGACAGGAACCCTGACAGTGTTAGTACGTGTGCATATTGTGGGTGTGGAGTGTTTTGTATGTGGGTGTGTCTGTCTGTTTTCTGTTGTTTCACCTTTATCTTGTTTTTACAGGTATATCTTTAATTGTTTTGCTTATAGTCAATATGTCTCATGTACAGCTGCTTTGTAACAATGAAAATTGTAAAAAGCGCTATATAAATAAAGTTGAGTTGAGAGTTGAGTACACATAAAAAATAAGTATGCCACAGGCTTTACAATACACTGGCTGAGGGAAACACTCATTTGTTCAATAATTATATTTTCCCTTTTCTAGTGTGTGTTTACACTTCTAGATTAGACCTTGTCTCATGGAATGTATATACATGCAGTGACAGTGTCAAGTTTATTTGTTTCCCTGTTTACATTATCAAAATTATTCAGAATAAGGAGTATTTAATTGAATGTATAAATGTTGTTCTGTTATTATTTTTTCTTGTGTGGTTTGGTGGGCTGAGTAGTTCTGAATACATATGCTTAGTGTGTATTGTTCACTCCTTATGTCATTTGGTTACCTGGTGTCTTTCTGGAGCCTCCATTGGCCTTTTTGAAAGGACACCTGAAATAAAAGTTCACAGAAAATACATTTTTGAGATAATCGTCCTAAAAGTTTAAAAGGTTAAAGTTCCGCTTGTTAAAAGGTTAAACATATTAATTCATTGTTTCTTGACTTTATTCAGCCACCTTCCAAATGAAGAATGGGAAGCCAGAGATTCAATGTCTGGACATTCTATTAGATAAATTAAGATCCAATATGTATCCAGTAATTTTTGTATTATGTTCCAGTAAATACACTGTTCTGTTTACTCGGAAATGCATTAAAATTAAGTATAAAAAAATTGGTTGTTGGTTATTTTTTATTTCAGAACATGCACTAAAAATGTAAGCAACAAATAAAGGAAACCAACCACCCATGCTGATTCCAGTATGCATAACATACCCTATGCTGGAATTTTTAGCAGGGTTGTATGGACACAAAACCAGTACAAATCAGTGGGAATCACCATTGTTCCGTTACAATATCTTCTTTTGTGTTCTGCAGAAGAAAGAAAGCCATACATGTTTGAAATGACAAGAGACAGAATTGTAATTTTTTGGGGTTAACTATCCCTGTAACATGAACAAACACAAACCCGTTTGTTTTACGCCACCAGATGGCAGTGTTATGCAGCAAAATTACACGCTATGAAAGGAAGACTGAAACATACATGCCGGGTGTCACAGAAAGGTTTAGGACTAGTCCCAGACTAAAATGAAAATAAATGTCTTAACTGAAAATAAATTGCACTGACATATCTTTAAATATGTAATAGCCTTTGCTTTGTCTCAATATACACACAGCAGTAATGTTTTTATATAAGGCATTTTAATAAAAGCGACTTAAATATACTAATTTATCTAAGGCTTAGTCCTGTCTTAAAATAAGCATTGTCTATGAAACTGGGCCACAGTCTGTCAGATAGTAGACAGATTACCGTAGGTAATAGTTGGAAACGATATCTCAAATCTTTGAAAAAATATTTAAAATGTTAAAATTGTGTATTTTGCCTAGAATAATGTTCAGCTACTGAACACTTAATGAATAAATTATGTATTTTAATATTTTAAGCGTTATTACAGAACGCCCTCTGAAATAATCCTCTAAAAATATTCCACCCCTAGAATAAGAGGAACTGCATATTTAAAAAAATTACATGCAAGAGGCACAGTTTGTGCAACCACCCCATCACTGCGCCCTTGTCCATGCAATTAGCCTTTATCTGTAAGCAGTTTAATTTTCTGCGACGTGGCTCGAGTGGCGGTGTGATGGATGTGACATTAACGGGAGATGAAGCTAGGGAGATTGGACGCTGCAGTCACATAGTGACATTTGTCAATGCCCTGGTCATGTAGATTGCTCCAGCACCGGCCACTGACTAAGATTAATGACGACGGCTCTCAGTCTTTGTTTCTTTTGTGCTTGTTCACTTGTGCTTTTTGTGCTTGTTCGCTGTACTTAAATACTAATACTATTCATGCAGTCCTGGTTTTACTGTTTAAAACTCGTACGTCCACCCTGCATCCCAATTTACTGTTGATTATAGGTATCACACACACACACGCGCACGCGCACGCGCACGCGCGCACGCACACACGCACGCACGCACACACACACATTATATATATATATATATATAT
>NC_079893.1:14568022-14629588 GCF_024868665.1 Triplophysa rosa | reverse complement strand
ATATATATATATATATATATGTATATATGTATATATATAATGTGCATTCCATTTTCGCTACTAATGTTGCCTGCTAAGGAAATAGTTACTTATATATATATATATATATGTATATATGTATATATATAATGTGCATTCCATTTTCGCTACTAATGTTGCCTGCTAAGGAAATAGTTACTGTTGAATTGTAGCTTTGTTATTTTTTTTTAAGTGAAGTGGGCTTTTATTTTTAAGCACTTTGACTCTTTTGGTTCTTGGAAGTGGGTTAAAAGGGTCAACTATAAAGTGCCTTTGAGACTTACAACCTTCCATAATAAAAACACATTTGTTGTATTAAGGAGAACTTAGGCTGTTAGATGTTGATCAAGCTCTCACGTTTTTTATTATTTAACAAGCCAACACGGGACATGCAATCCACAAAACATGTCCACTCTGTCATGGACAAATTCAAAGTAGAATAAATCACAACATATCATCATCAAAATGATTATACCAATATTGCCAAAAAAGTTAATATCATCCTCTCATGTATAGCATCTACAGTTATATTATGTGTTGTAACGGTTATATTCTATGATATTTAATATTCTATGATATTTGTTGGTTACAGGGCGGACAATGATAGGGTGGACATTTTTGGCTAAAGTTAGCATTTAATGAACAAATTGTGTACCTGCAGTTAGCAAAGTGATTCACTTTTGATGCTGACTGTGCAATGTTTAAACAATATATTTTGAATTTCTGAAAAGATTTATATGAATTAAATTTAATTATGTCAGGATGGACATGTTAAGCTTGATAACATCCAACTACAAACGCAATATGATGATAATTAGGAAATATACGAGTAGATACTTACTGTGTGTGCATTAGATGTTTTAACATGGACTGAGGAAAGGCAAAATGGGGGACGGGATGTCACTGAGTACATCAGTTGATTTCTTAAAGGGGCATTCACCCCATAATAAAAATTGTAGACAAAAATTTCAGGGACACGTGCAAAATGTTTAATATTATCATGAAAATATAATATAAATTATAATTTATAAAATGATATAAAAAAATCAAATAACTTGAGGACAATAAGATATAACGTGAAATAACGTGAGGACAAAAGGAACATTAAACAAATATTTAATTTTATGTAATTTGTTCACTTATTACACTCTGCTGAGCAGTGTGTGGGACATGCCAAAATCACATTCATTGAATCAAAGAAAATGGTATAAAAAAGATTAAAAAAATATTTCAAGATTCTTCTTATTGTAGTTGTATGTGTGTAAATATTTGGCCATTTACCTGTATAATAAAACCTCAAAATGTAATTATTCTGAATTATATTCATGATGGCACAGTCATTCTGATGAGGACACCAAAGACACTTTAGATTGATATTTACTCAAAAATCCCATAGCCCTAGTGAAGTATGCAAGCCAAATATTTGACTAGAATATGTTTGACTTGTTTTCAGTGAACAACCACCTAGCAACCACCCAGCACACCCTACCAACCTAGTATTATCCTAGCAAACAGCCAAAGAACTTGAGCAGTGGCAATGCAATGCTTTGACCACACACAACACCCGAGCATTTTTAGGGAAAGCAACACTTACATATCTAGTCAATAAAGTCTCCCAAAATTTTACCTTGGCTTTATCCTTTTTATTTACCCCATCACACATACTCACAACAGTATGTAAAGACATATATAATTTTCCAAGAGGCAAAACAGGATAAATAAGAACTGAGGGATATAACCCGATAAAACAAAAATGTAATTCTTAGAATATCTTGCAAAAACGCTGAATACAAAGGAATTCCTAAGAAGCCTACGACCTCCACATATCCACTCGGTTGTAATAAGCAAGAGAACTGTAACCTCAAACTGGCTGCTCGGCTGCACAGAAAATGGTTTCTCTTGACAAATGAGGTGATGCGGACAAGGCTCAGATGGATGGGGGTTTGGGCTGGTTGGATCAGGGCTCTTGGGATGCTGGGTATTTACTCAGTCATTCATCATCCTCTGGCATATCCACTTTACAGAATCTGCAATACACACTCATACTGATGTAATTCTCCACATGGAGAGCTGAAATACCATGGTCTGTCCTCAGTGTGTGTGTTTACTATTATATATTATTATACGCCATGGAACTCAAGAAAATGTCTGTATGCTTTAAGCATCAGTAAATCTCTGACAGCATTTGTGTGTTTTAATTCTAGCATCTAATATAGATTGATTCAACAGACCTAATTTGTTTTTCAAGGAGGCTGGAAACTGAAAGTTCTTTATGAGCCCAGACCATACAGTCAAATTCCCATGGTACCTATTTCAATGTAAACAGTTATGCTCCCAATTTTCAGCATCTGTGAAGTAGCATAGTCATTCACTCCTTGGAGCTGTTCTATAATGAACCTTGCTTCACTCGAATGTTGAGGATTGATCTGCACACGTTATCTTGCTGTCTGCCTCTAGATCCTGCCATGAGGGACTACAGCCACAAATCCCCTCCATGTTTGCGTATGTACCTTTCGGAATGATGAAGATTCCGACATGGACAGCATATCCCATCATGCCCCTGACTCTTGCTTGGTTCACTGCATGGGCACTAACCAGGGCACTCATAAATGAGTGACATTTGCTCCAGCAGAACATTCGATTTTCAATCAAACCACATGGGTCGTGGGTGTCTCTTCCTCAAAACAGTATTGAGTGAAAAGACAATATTTACCCCCACATTAAAATCCCATATGAATTTGGCCGCAGTCGGTTGCTGTGTGCCAACTGTCTGCTCTGGAATCCCAGGGTGCACTGAGAACAGGCTGATAATGTAGCAGAGGGTGATGATGCAAGCAGCCCAAAGCTCCCTGGGGAGCATGAATGTTGATTAAACATGTGCTCAGCCTTGGCTATTGAGCAACGGGACGTGGAACAAATGTCAAACGTTTGTTCATTTCTCTGCAGCAGATGACTTATCAGTGGAGAGGGTGGAACCCACAGCAATGAGGCATGACCCCAAAGAGAAACCAATTGGCCAGCCAGACAAGATCAAACGTCAAGAATCAATTTTAAGGAAAGGAAGAATGTGTCCTGTTAGTGTGTACTCATTCACAGAGGAACAAAGTATGCCTTTCTAGTCATCCAAATAACAGGCTAAAAACATTAAATCGTAACGTTTTATGCCAGTTTTTATTGGCTGGTATCTGATAATAATGTAAATACATATATAGCGTTACCACCATTGGTAATGCTTTAGATTACGCCTGCAATGTACCGCATAATTAAAAAAAAATTTAAGCTTAACTAATTGTAACAATAATGTACCCTCTACAGAACATAGACCTATCTGTAGGTAAAAAGGAACAATATGCAAAGTTTGAAGAATAAAGAGGTAAGAGTCAGGAAATTCAAAAAATGTTTATACTGTAATTATTTTAAAACTAAGGGGTCACTGTTATTACGTTGTATGCATGACCTGCAGTAGCCTATGCTAGACAACAATATTAGCATGAACATACACTAATTTTTTTTTATCGCCATGTTTTGTTTTCTTTATTTTCTTTGTTAAATAACAAATAATTTATGTTAATGATGAGTTATTCCTGTTTTAATGTGTGAAATCCATGTTGATCTTAATCAAGTATTTAAAATAAAGCTAAAAAATAAAGCTTTAGTATTTCTAAAAAGCTGGTGGGTCTTCTTGATATACTGTAAAAAATCGTTAGTTGACTCGATTCATTATATTCAGTTCCTTTTTTGCAAGTTTTTCTTATTTTGCTAAGTGTATCTGACAAATTATAAACTACAATGAACTAATTTAATTTAGTTAAGCAAACTTTAAATTTAAGTTCAGCAAACTAAAGTAAGGTTTTTGAACTACATCCAATAAGTTCTACCAACTAAAGTGATGTTTTCAAAACTGCATCAAATAAATTCAGACAACGAAAGTGAAGTTTTCAAAACTGCATCCAACAAGTTCAGCTAAAGTGGTGTTTAAAAAAAGTTTAAAACCTGCAGAAGTACCAAGGCAGCGTTTCCAGATAACATTGTTTCTTATCGCGCTACGAAGACTCTAAAGGTACACCTTAACTATAGTTATACCTTTTCTAGGCATGTAACCTAGAGGATACTTTCTTACGTCCCAGGTTACCATGTGCTGTCCATGGCTGTGGTGCTGAATTATTGGATACAGATCTTTCGATAATCAATTATTCACGTCATTTAGGGACTGCTTCACTGCGTTATGTGAGATAGCGGCATTTTTATAAAACAAGCAGTTTAGAAATAGTTGAAGTTGCATTTATTAGGGCTCATAGGATAAAAACAAAATTGCAAACAAAATACAACCATGGATATTATTTAATAGTGAAATGAGTGTGAGAACCCGCAACCTCATGCCCAAATGTATCAACCCGCTACAGTAACTGGCAGTATGGTAATTTAAATCAAATGTTCTCAAACTTTGGGTCACAAGGAGGGTCATGCAAAGCCACTTGCTGTTGTGGTGAAATAAAAAAAAGTTTATTTCAGCAACTAACAATTAGACTTCTTTCATGTGTTTATTGTGCTTGGACGCTGGATGCTCAAGCAGCGCGTTTACAGCACGAAGCATGGCGTTTATGGCTGTCTTTATTAAAACAATCAACATTATTAATCACACTTACAATATCAAGGGGGATAATATAAAACTAGTATGCCATATTTGCGCAGCTCTACAATAAGGTATTTTGATATTGAAATTAAACATACTCATTCATGACAAGAAAAATAAAAAGTACTAAAAGCGAGTGAATGTGTGTTTTTCCGTATTTTCTGTCAAGACCCAGCCTTGAACTCGGGTCTCCGATGTTAGAAACCGTAACTTAACCGGTTTAGCCACTAGAGGAGAGTTCAACCCATAAGGTTAGGCAGACACAGTAAGTCACATAAAGAAGTTTATTGGACCAACATAAATTCCTTCAGATAACGAAGAATAATGCCCCACAAAAAAGGTAGAAAATGCACAAAGTAAAAAACTCAGGAAACCAAAAACAAGGTCCAAAAATCAAAAAAAGTTTTTTTCGAAGGGAAACACAAAAGGGTACTTTCCAAAAGGATAATGTCCACAGTTCCACACAGAAGTCCACAATTCCACACAGAAGTCCACAGTTCCACACAGAAGTCCACAGTTCCACACAGAGCGAAGAACAAAAGAAAACAGAGGGCTTAAATACTCTGGTGGAAACAAGACACAGGTGACCAAAGCACAATGGGGGCCTCTGGTGGCCGAAACAGGTAGAATGTTGACAATTTTCTATTTAACATGTGTGCCATGAGATAGTATCTTTATTTACTCAATAAAAGCGCTGAATGCGGAACATATAATCAACAGCTATAGCAGGAAAATCACCTAGAGCTGAATTTAGTGGCTGATCCGTTAAGTTTGTCTTGCCAAAGTTAGACCAACAAGATCCAAAAGCTGCTGTGGAAGGTTAACTTTTATTTTCTATAATTGTAATTGCAGCATAAAATGACAACGTCGCCAGTTCGTCTTCATTGTTCACCGTGACATTACTTTGTGACCACGTTCTGAGGACGTCTTGACAATGTTCCATTTCACAGAATTTTTGCTTACGTTCCAGAAACGTCCTAGCCTCGTCCTCAAATAACGTCATGAATTAATCACATGGAGAACGTTGTAGCGACGTGATATCCCAGATAGCAAACTGACTCGGAACGGATCTGCCCCGGAAGTGTCACAACCTCCGGAACGGATGCGCAAAACGGGTCCGGAACGGAGTCCACTCGCACAGCGCATCCAGAACAAATAAGGATTGCGGATCCGGACCAGATCTGGGGAAGACCCGCCCTGTATCCACTGATAAAGCAGCTGATCCGCCACGGATCCGAATTGGTCATTCTGTCTGGATACCTTTCAGATCCCTCATTTAAAACTAGTATTCTGGCCAAAACTAGCTAAAGAAACATTTAAAATCTAATGGACCGACATTGGATAGACTAGATTGCTCTATAATATTTAATATGCCTGCCTTTATTAATAAAACATGATGAAATCATTCAAAACTTGTAAATCAAAATTCAGCCATTTTAGCCAGTAACAATTGTTTATGTATACAATTAATAGGTATTACAGAAAATGAAATGCAACCATAAATTGTCCAAAGAACACTTTTTTAATGTAGCTCAAGAAACATTTATTCCTATTAATGTTGCACTGCTTATTTTTTGTGTGGAAACTGGGTTTTTTGAAGATGAATAGAAACAAAACTATTTAAAGTAGTAAACTTTATCTCAACTGTTACTACTTAACTGTTAAACGAACACTTCAAAACACAGAAGTTAACTGAAACACCGAAACGCTACTGTTTGGGTGCTGACAGTGGGACGGCTCATTGAGTTTCCCCTATCTGCTGCCAAGTTGAACCACCGTATTACGTGTTTTGTAATGTCATCATCAGTGGCGGCACGGGAGACATGGCTCTTTCTCACAGCACCTGTGATACACAAGCAAATTTTCATTAAACAAATTCATGAAATCACATAGGAGATACCAGTTTTTTTTTAAGGATACACATAACCACTGTCTTTAAAACAAGAGTGTACAATCTGACATTTATAGGTACACTATGTAACTTTTGGAGCTCTAGCCGTTAATAAACAGAACTGCATGCTAGTTTTGAATCTTCGTGTTCTTTTTAAGTCTGTAGGCAAAGTTTACATACGTACCTTAAAGATTAAATTCTCCAAAAACAGACCAGTGGCACTTGAATGAGCTGTAAACTGCAAGAGAACACACACGCACAGTATCTTAATATGATTTAATATCTTAATATGACATGAAATAATTAGTTTACCAGAACTAAAGTTTACTGATACAAGTGGGTTTTTAAACTACGAAGTAGTTTATAAACCTAAAAACTTTTAACTTTAAATTATTTGTATGAATCTTTTGAAATTGCACATTTATTACATGTTAAAAGCTGTAGTGTGGACCATTATTAGTATTTTGACAAAATAGCTGGCTAAATCAAGTTTAAAACAGTATCAAATCTTACTTTACTCGGTTGTTTGGAAAAGATGAAATACTGCAAGACCAGTGGCACTTGAATGAGCTGTAAGATGCAAAATATCACACACACAACAGAACACACACACGCACGCACGCACGCACGCACGCACGCACGCACACACACACACACACACACACACGCACAGTATTTTAAGATTTAATATGATATGAAAATTATCTGAAACAACATTACATGGGGAGGTGGAGAATATATGTCAAGATATTAACAAAAGACTCAAACTATACCAGAAGTTCAGTGTAAAAAAAACAGGTAACGTTAGGCCTAACATCAGTTTATCTCGCCTGCTATTTTACTGGAAAGGGGAGAAAACATGCGCTCAGGATTGGATTAAAATCCGATTGAATCACCCCACCTCCTAGAAAGATAAAGACATTCCGTCCAAAAACTTTTACTCAAAAAGTTATTTACCAAATTAATTTTACTCAACGCTAATGACAATGTGCTGAAACTTGGCTTGCAAAAATCACTTCAGAATTAACAAACATCAAGCAAAGCAATCAACGATAATGTTACTGGCTACGTAACTGTACAAATAAAGCATATTTTAACTATTCTTACCGTGTTCCGTCCTCACCGACCTGCCAGCTCCAGCGTTTCCACTGTGTGAGGAGATGGATTAAGTGACTGTGACGGTTTAAAAAAGGCGCGTTCGGTCAGAGAATTCGCCCAGCGTCAGTTGCGAGTCCGCGAGTTGACAGTTCTTTGTGCGGAGGCGGGGCATATTCTGTGCGTGTGGCCAAATTGAATCTGAGAGTACAGCGGACCAGGTGACTTGAAGGCGGATCCGCCCCGAAGTCTATTGCTATCAGTGATACTGATCCTCAGATAACAGGGACACTGGTCATTTGATTAATGAATCTGGTCAATTTTACTAACGTACCAGAAACGTCCTAGCCCACGTCCTCAAATAACGTCGTGAGTTGATCCCGTAGAGAACGTTGTTGCGATGTGATGTACTCGTCTTCAGATGACCTGGACACTGGTCATTTAATTAATGAATCTGGTTATTTTTGTTTATTATGTTATTGTATGGACAATTTATGATCAGAGTAAAATCTGTCAAGACGAATGCTATAAATCTATTAAAACTAAAACTATTTATTTAAAAACTATTTATTTTGTGCGCGCGCGTCTGATATGTGCGTGCGCATCTCCAGCACGCACGCGCATTCTTTGTCCTGCAAAGAGCCGCGCGCTCTCATCATTTAAACATTAACGGTCATTTCTTTTTACCTCACTGCCTGATTTTACTTTAGCGGTTTATTAATATTCTTTCTTTATGTGGTATGGAGCTCTGGTTTAGCGGGGTGGGGGAGGAACCAGGTAGAGATTTAAGAGGTACCTACACGGAAGTACTTAAGTGACGCACCGAATTCATGCGGGAGAGACGCCATTCAATCACGGCACGGAGGTGCACGGATACATAATGTTTGAAGGCTCCCGGTAACCTGAACAGTCGCGGAGGGGAAATTGTGTGTTTAATAGACAGAGGCCACAGCAGCATGGTGTTGATGATAATGTGAGCAGTGGAACGGGTTTTATGTGACTAATGGGATATTGGATATGTGTCTTAAATCTCTGTGGTTCTTGGAGGAACAGTGTTGAGAACCCTGGTAACCAGAGCGGCCATTGTTTAAAGCAGATATTTTAAGAGGTATGAAATGTGTTTTGAAGTTATATTTGAATTATGATTATTGGAGGTTCATTTCTGTTTGTTTATATTATCTTCCTAATTTAGTTTTCTTTTGTTTATTGTAACAGATGGCTTCGGTTTTGATTTAATTTGATTCTTGATTGTTATCTTTCATTTGGGTTTGAGTTGATTCGGTTAAGTTGATTTCTTTTTCCAATTTTGATTACTTTTGTTTGGTTTATGTTACCCTCTAGTGAGAGGGCTGGTTAAGAAAGGACTTTTAATGATTTGTATTAATAAAGCAAACTGTGTTTTATATGAGAATATTGAGTAATGAATGACTTTACCACACAACATTTACTTTATACCTTATGTGATACACACAAAGTATGTACACAATTGTGTAATGTTTTGCTTTATTTTCTTCTGATTATTTGTATAGTTTTAAGTTCATTCACCGCATTAGTGTTGTCACGGTACCAACATTTCAGTAGTCGGTACCAATACCAGCAAAAATCCACGGTTCTCGGGAACCAATTTCGGTACCAAAGCAAAACACCAGTACATGCTAATTGAAACACAATTTTATTAATAAAGCTCATTGGTAATATAAATATATAGAAAGCAATGCCATTTTGTATACATGAAGTATACAAGTTAATTGTTGCCAAAACTGTTGTGTGCTCACTGGGGTCTTCATCCTGCTCAGTCTGCTGCTGTATAAGACATAGAATAAACTTCAGTAAGTCAACTGACCGAACAAACATGCATATGCAATATTAAAACAAACATCAGTTTTTATACTGCATTTACACAAGATTACTTACATTAAGGTAACTGTATATTAAAATTATAAATGCAACAGATAGATTTTTCTTTAGTTTAAATGTGTCTTTTTAAACCTAATAGAGTTATCTATCCAAGACATACACATTGTTAGTCATACAGTTAGTATGCTAGTTTTCTAGCACATAGATTGCAGATAGGCCTGTATAAAATAGGTACTGTAAACCCCATCCTGTCCTCCCACTTATTTTACCCCATTACAGTTATAAAAGCATTAAATGGTTAATAAGGACACTTGACTGGATTATCATTGGCGCTAACAAATTAACACGCAAACAGGGACGTTTATTTTAACGTAACCTTTAACTTAACATATGATATAACATTCATTATGCAAACGCGAACAGAATTTGAAACTTACCGCTTGAACTTGTTAACTTAAATCCGGATGCTTCCTCTGAAACTCTGTTCGTTTTCTTCGTGATATGACTTTAATCTGAAGTATTTCTGTGCGCATCTCTTGTGGATCGGAGCCGCGCTTATCCGCTCATCACGTCTTATTGCGTCTATAAAAAGTTCCCGACTGACAACCTGTCAGACAGAGCATCAGTACCCTGTTGACCCGGGACGGCGGTGGTACCGGGTCTTATGAAAATTAGGTACCGACATCTTTTTTATTTTTAGGTACCGACTTGGACCCGAAGTACCGGTACTTTTGACAACACTACTGGCAAATATCTGTGGAGGATGGTTACTGCACAAGTGCTCTGGTGTGTAAGATTGTTTTGATTTTTTTTCTCTCTTCCTCTTAAAGGGATACTTAACCCTAAAATGAAAATTCTGTCATTTACTCACCCATAGATTGTTCCAAACCTGTATAAATGTATCTGTTTTGCTAAACACACAGGACGATATTTCCCAAAAATTCTTCCTGTGTGTTCAAGAAATTTATACAGGTTTGGACTAATCTAATGACAGAATTTTTATTTTTGGGTGAAGTATCCCTTTAATAATACTCATGTGAATTGAAGTCATAGATGTTTAAAGATATTGGATGGATTTTATCTGTTGAAGTTTTCTGGTGGATTGTTTATTTATATATTCCGTTATATATTTTGAATTGGAGGTGGAGGTGGGCAGCGGAAATTGATCGTCATCCCTCCTGACCCAGATGGATATAATGGACAGCAGTTAAAAGCAGTGAGCAGCAATGGGAAGTGCACAATGTATATAGTTCCACTGCAAGAGCAAATTGACACAACTCCATTACCACCTGATGCAAAAGAATTCGAGAAAATGCCCAAAGCCCAGTGTACAATGTGCAGCCAAATGGTTCCTCTTCAGTGCCTTCCAATGCATATAAAGAGCTGTGAGATGAAACAGGTGGATCTGTGTACCTCAAGTGATGATGTAAGTCTAAGGTGTTTATTGTAGTCACAAATGAGCTCTGAAAACATAAGGTGGATGAGATTCTATTTAATTTCAGTCAATGGAGAAGACCCCACAAGAAGACAATTCAAGTTCTGTTGACACTTTGAAAGAGGTGTTTATTTTCTTTTTGCTCCAATTATTTGGCACATACTGATCTTTTGTTTATATTTCATAGCCATGAAAACAAAACACAATTTTGATGTGATTTTTATGGTTGCAGGAATTGGAAAAATCACCAGAATTTGAAAGTTGTGATTCATATATAAATGAAGTCTGGACAGAGAAGGTGAGAAGATCTATTTATATCTTTAATATGAATTTTCACTTTATTGGATAAGTTCCTAAACAATTATACCATTGTTTAGGAACTATGAATTATACTATGTATATAATTTAACTCTGTATTTGAATGTCACATCAGACTGCAGAGTGTCCACTGTGCAAGGACATATTTAATAGTGATGTTATTGAGATCCACGCAGCCCACTGTGGATTACGGTAAATTACTCAAAGGATTTTAGTCTTACTTATTGTTTTATCTAATATTAATAATTTAAATGTTTCCTATCCTGCAACTTGAAATAATAAACTGTCAAGTTAAAGCATTTACTTTTTATTTTTGTCTTTGTGCAGAACAGCAGAATATCATGAAACTGATATGATCAACTTAACTGAGCCACTGAGAACTGAGTCTTGCTTTGCTAATACACTTCATGTTTCAGGTTTGTTTATTTCTATTTTGAAGTTCTGGGGAGATTTTAAATTGGATCAGCAGTAAAGTTGATCAAACCAACACCTTTCCCATCTGCGTTTCTCGGAGTGACATCTTTAAAAGAGGCATGCAGCAGTGGCAGCGTCAAAAGAAAACTTCTCCAAAATGCAGACTGAAGGTTACCTTTTTTGGCGAAGCAGGTGTTGACTCTGGTGCTCTTAGCAAGGAGTTCCTAACAGGTACAGCTAACTTTGCTTATTATGAAATGTTTTATTTTTAAAAACAGACACTTTGTATAATGTAAATTGTCTTTGTTGTCTAGAAATGATTTCAGTCATTGAAACGAGACTGTTTATCAGTGGTGTAGATAAAAGAGGGGAAAATCCTGTCTATTGTCTCAACAGCTTGGATCGTAACTACTCAGGTATGCAAGCTTTGCTCAGTTTACACATTAATAAACATTTTAGACTGATTTAAATGGATAGTTCACCCCAAAATTAAAATTCCATACTCACCCTCAGGTTGTTCCAAACCTGTATATATTTCTTTGTTCTGCTGAACACAGAAAGATATTTGGAAGAATGTCAGTAACCAAACAGATATCATCCCCCATTTGCTGCCATAGTAGGGAAAATAAATACTATGGGAGTCAATGGGGCTGAGATCTGTTTGGTTGCCAACATTCTTCCGAATATCTTCCTTTGTGTTTAGCTGAACAAAGAAATGTATACAGGTTTGTAACAATCTGAGGGTGAGTAAATGATGACAGAATATTCATTTTTGGGTGAACTATCCCTTTAAGGTTTTGTTTCATCCACTGTGGTATTAGGAGTGCAGGAGAAATCATGGCAGTCAGTCTGGCACAAGGTGGACCACCACCTGTGTTTTTGCGCGAGTGGTGCTTCCAATATCTTTGCTCTGGAGATCATGACAGTATACGGGTGTCTACCAGTGATGTCACAGATTTGGAATTTTCACTGCTTATTGACAAGGTGAATTATTACCAGAAATATGCAAGTTATGTATAGTAATGTTTAGCTCTCTAAAAGTAAATAAGGGATGCCAATAACACTGTATTCTAGTTCTGTATTCAGGTTAACTCATGTCACTCAACAGATGACATGAGTGAGCTTACTGATGAGATTGTAGGCTGTGGATACACTGGAAAGGTGTCTGTTGACATGAAAAGCAACATCATCAGGTGCACTATACTTTATATTCTCTAAAAAGTACAGAAACGGTGTACCTTTAACTTCAACTATGTATTCGTATGAAAAAGTTTATCACATGGATAGTACATCAAAATGGAGTTAAATTCAATCATACATTTATTTTTAGTTAGTTTTCTACTAAATTAATGGAGTTATTTTTTAATGACAACCACAAATATTCCTTCTAGGGCCATTGTTCTACATTCCACTATGAGAGTTGTTCCAATGCTAGAGCAGCTTCGAAAAGGCCTACAGCTCTATGATCTCCAGAAGGTCATGGGAATGCATCCAGACCTATGTCTACCACTGTTTGTACCAGGGGAAAAAGAGACCGGGTAAGCCATTTTTGTTCTTAGGGTATTTCTATAAAGGGGCATGTTAAGTGTGACATGCAGAAATGCTAACACAATCTCTTATTTAAGGTGGATGCAGCCTTCATTCTGGAAAATTCCCACCCCGTCTTCAGTGAGAAAGGTTCCGTGAAATACAGCAAAGAAATCAATGTAATGAACTTTCTCCAGGACTTCCTACAGGAAATTGAAGATTGTGGTATGTATATTATAATAGCACAAAATACTTAGTTCTGTTAGTCTTGTTTTCATTCCACAAATTTTTTCTCTTTTTTTAAGAAGGTGAACAAATGACTGCTGGTAAAGTTATGCAATGGATGACTGGCCAGAGACATAAGCCTATCTTCTCACGATAGTGTTGTCACGGTACCAAAATTTCAGTAGTCGGTACCAATACCAGTAAAATTCCACGGTTCTCGGTACCAATTTCGGTACCAAAGCAAAACACAAGTACATGCTAATTGAAACACAATTTTATGAATAAAGCTCATTGTTAATATAAATGTATAGAAAGCAATGCCATTTTGTATACATGAAGTATAAGTTAATTGTTGCTGAAACTGTTGTGTGCTCTCTGGGGTCTTTCATGCTGATGAACATCCTCCTCAGTCTGCTGCTGTAAAGACAAATAGAATAAACTTCAGTAATCAACTGACTGAACAAACATGCATTAAATGCAATATTAAAACAAACATCAGTTTTTATACTGCATTTACACAAGATTACTTGCATTAAGGTAACTGTATATTAAAATAATAAATGCAACAGATATATTTTTCTTTAGTTTAAATGTGGCTTTTTAAACCTAATAGAGTTATCTATCCAAGACATACACATTGCTAGTCATGCAGTTAGTATGATAGTTTTCTAGCACATAGATTGCAGATAGGCCTAAATAAAATACTAGGTACTGTAAACCCCACCCTGTCCTCCCATTAATTTTACTCCATTACAGTTATAAAAGCATTAATGGTTAATAAGTACACTTGACTAGCATTGGCGCTAACAAATTAACACGCAAACAGGGATGTTTATTTTGACGTAACCTTTAATTTAACATATGCTACAACATTCATAATGCAAACGCGAACATAATTTGAAACTTACCGCTTGAACTTGTTAACTTAAATCCGGATGCTTCCTCGTTTCACCACAAAACTCTGTTCGTTTTCTTCGTGATATGACTTGAATCTGAAGTATTTCTGTGCGCATCTCTTGTGGATCGGAGCCGCGCTTATCCGCTCATCACATCTTATTGCGTCTATAAAAAGTTTCCGACTAGCAACCTGTCAGACAGAGCATCAGTACCCGGTTGACCCGGTACGTCGGTACTACCGGGTCTTGTGAAAATTAGGTACCGACAACTTTTTTATTTTTAGGTACCGACTTGGACCCGAAGTACCGGTACTTTTGACAACACTACACCGCATTATTTCCTTATGCAGTGTTATGTGCAAATTAACTATTGTATATTGAGCTACATGGAGCGGTAAATAAGGGACTCTTATTTTGACATTCTGATTGGAGAGTCGCCGACAGAACAACGAACTGCGCATGCTTCCTCAGATCAGCAGAGGAGCTGTGAAAAATAATTGCACATGAAATTAGGAAGAAATGGTGTGAAATAAAAGGAGTGGGATAATGGAAAGAAAGGTGGACATTTATATGGTATGGTATATATGGTATGTATCCAGGGAACAGTTGGTTTAGAAAGAATAACATTTGGAAACAGGAGAAAGGATGTTTTAATATCAAGGATGCGTATTGGTAATTGTCTACTGAATCGATGTCTGTTGAAAATGAGGCTGTTCTAGCCTCACTGGCACTGTTAATGTTTCTTCATGCTTTGGAATCTGGTAGTGCTCCCTTTTTACGTTTGCATTCAGGTCTCGAGGATCCATGCATACTCTCAGATCTCCATTTTTCTTTTTGACATACCATTGAGTTTACCCAGTCTGTAGGTTCCTCCACTTTCTTAATCACTCCCAGATCATTCATTCTATCTAGTTCCCTCTTTAGTTTCTTTTTCAGTTGTGCGGAAACCCTTATTGGAGTGTGAACTAAAGGGTGAGAATTTCTTTGAGCTGAATTTTGTAAAAAAAAAAATTGAGAGCTCCCAGTCCTTTGAAAACATCATCAAATCTGTGAACAATGTTTTTTGTAGTTTCCTGTTGCATTACTGTAACATCATGGCTATCGATGCAGTACACTCTTTTCACCAGTCCTATTTCCTTGCAGGCTCTGTCACCAAGGAGAGCCTGATGATTATCTAGAACCACAACAAAGAGCAGGTGATGAGTTTTGTTGATGACAAATACTCTGAGTCTGCATACACCTTGAGTTTTTATGTCCTGTCCATTGTAGGTTTTGAGCGACACAGGGTTTCTTTTGATCTGAGGCTTGATTTTAATTTCTTTTATGTCACTTATGCTTATGAGATTGGCCTTCGCGCCTCTATCAAGTTTAAGTGGCACAATCCATTTGTCATTAGACACACAGTTCACATCATAGTCATTTATTTATTTTGCTTGGTACTCCTGCTGAATATTTTCTGAATCATCATTGATCATGCCCCCAAAGAAAGTGTCTGATAATTCTGTTTCCATTTCTGTTGGTCTCTCGATGTTGTGTCGAACCGACAGATGGGGTTCGCTCTTGAGAACCTATCAACTTCTGACTAGTTTAGAAAAGGCCAATGAAATTGGTGAATGAAATTTGCATGCCGGACTCCGACCCCGGATATCCGGGTATAAAAGGGAGATGGCGTGCTGCATTCATTCACGTTTTGTTCTTCGGAGCCTTCACACATGATTGACTTCGAGACTTCAAACTCTACGCCGAATTACTGCTGGAATCTTACGACGTGGTGCAGCGGACTGTCCCTTCCTGCAGCGACTTCCCCTGGGCGTCTCTGCAGTTCCAGAAGTGTTTGAGTTTTTTTCTCTAAAAGAGCAAATTTCTCCAGCGTGGCATGTCCTGCTGTTCTCGTGGGTGCAACACACTCATCAAGGAGGGGGGACGGACATGATGTCTAATCAGTTCGTTAATTTTGTCGAGCAGCAGTTCTCGACAGCAAAGAAGCAGACAGAGAGGCTATCAAGCATTTCCTCCACCGCCGTGATTCGGCTGCCCTCTGGCCGTCGAGATCTCGTGCACCGTCTGCTTCCCAGCAGCCCTGGTCCTCTTCAATGCCCCCACTCAGGCGGCCCCCCGGAAGAAGACCTCAAAGAGGAGACCACCACCCCATCAGAAGCCGAAGCGGCCCTCAGGTGAAGACCCCAGGGAGATTGAGAATACCATCGGGCGCGACCCCAGCCATTCCATCGCTGGTTGGTCGATACGGGACGGTTCCTGCCCTGTCCCAACAGCCCATTTCTAAGAGTTTCCTCTCTCTCTGGGTGTTTATCACAGCCGCTCTCACCCTCTACATGACGGTGTTCGGCAACTCGACGTTGCGGCGAGACCCAATGTCGAGGATAATCAGCAGCCCTCAGCACTCTCAATCGACGGTGCGGTGTGCTACATCATCGCCAGGCAGGTAAATCAGCAGAGCCGATCTCATCTCTGGGGGCTTCCCCATGGTGAGGGATCCGCACTGCCAGCCATCGAACCACCACCCCCCGGGAGGTCGATGAAGCAGAATGTACGCCTCGCCTCCCTGTCTCGGTCCCTGGGAGCCTGACAAGAGCGTCCCAAACCGTCACGGTGACTACGGGATACGATCCGTCTCGGCTACGCGATTCAACTCGCCAGACGCCCGCCCAAGTTTCGGGGCATCCTCTCAAACCTCAGTCAGAGGCAAGGATGCTCCCGTGCTTCGGCCCAAGGTCGCCACCCCTCTGGAGAGGAAGCAATCGTGCTCGTCCCTCTAGCCGAGATGTTCAACGGGTTTTACAGCCCGTACTTTATCGTCCCCAAAAAAGCGGGGGTTCCTAGATCTGCGTACCCTGCAACAGGCACCTACTCAAGCTGCCGTTCAGAATGCCTACGCAGAATCGCATCCTGGCATCTATCAGATGTCAAGATTGGTTCATGGCAATCAACCTGAAGGACGCTTACTTTCATGTCTCGATTCTCCCTCGTCATCGCCCGTTCCTACGGTTCGCTTTCGAGGGTCAGGCATATCAGTACATAGTCCTCCCTTTCGGATTGTCCCTGTCCCCACGAGTCTTCACGAAGATCGTGGAAGCCGCCCTCACTCCCCTCAGGGAGAGAGGTGTGCGGGTACTAAACTATCTTGACGACTGGCTCATCTTGGCACACTCGCGAGATCTGTTATGTACACACAAGGACCTGGTGCTCCGGCATCTAGACCGTTTGGGGCTACTGGTAAACTGGGAAAAGAGCAAGCTCTCCCCTGTGCAGAGCATCCTCTTTCTTGGTATGGAACTCAACTCTGTCTCCATTACAGCGCGACTGACTACAGAGCGCGCTCAGTCAGTGTTGAACTGCCTGGAACATTTCAAGCAGTCAGCGGTCCCCCTGAAACAATTTCAGAGGCTCCTGGGCATATGGCATCCTCGGCGGGGGTGATACCCCTTGGGTTGATGCCCCTCAGGGTGATGCACATGAGACCGCTCCAACACCAGCTACAGAGTCGAGTTCACTGGAGAGCGTGGCACACTGGCAGCAGGCAGATGGTGATTACGCCTCGCTGCCGACGCACCCTAACCCCTTGGTCTTCAATGACCTTTCTACGCATGGGGGTCCCTCTCCGGCAAGTCACAGATGCCTCCCTGCAGGGTTGGGGTGCTGTGTGCAATGGGCACGCAGTGTCGGGGCGATGGACGTGCCCCTGCCTGCGCGGGCATATCAACTGCCTAGAGTTGTTGGATGTGCTACCTGCAATGAAGGGGCTACCAACCTCTCGTGCAGGACAAGCACGTGCTGGTCCAGTCGGAAAGCACAACTGCCATAGCGTATATCAACCGCCAGGGTGGTGTTCGCTCACGGCAGCTAACACGCCCGATGTCTCCTCCTGTGGAGTCCGCAGGTGATCAGCTCCCTGTGAGCCACTCATATCCCAGGCGACCTGAACCAGACAGCCGATGCGCTCTCTCGTCAGTTGACGTCTCACGGAGAGTGACGACTCCACCCCCGCGCAGTCCAGCTCATTTGGGTACAGTTCGGGCAGGCACAGGTAGACCTGTTCACCTCCCTGGACACCACCCATTGCCCGCTAAATTACTCCCCGTCCGAGGCCCCCCTCGGCACGGATGCTCTATCGCACAGCTGGCCGTGGGACAAGCGGAAGTATGCCTTCCCCCCCAGTGAGCCTCATTGCACAGATCCGGTGCAAGGTCAGGTAAGAGGAGCATCAAGTGCTACTAGTTGCGCTGTACTGGCCCAACCGGACTTGGTTCTCGGAGCTAATGCTCTTGACGACAGCTCCCCCCTGGCCGATTCCCTTGACGAAGGTCCTGCTTTCCCAGGGGAAGGTCACGTTATGGCATCCCAGGCCAGACCTCTGGAACCTCCATGTCTGGCCCCTTGACAGGACGAGGAGATCCTGAGTGGCCTACCCCCTGCGGCGGTTAAGACCACTACTCAGGCTAGGGCCCTGGCCACTAGGCGGCTATACGCCTATAAGTGGCGCCTCTTCTCATCTTGGTGCTATTCTCAAAGAGAAGACCCACGGAGTTGCTCGATCGGGAACGTGCTGTCCTTCCAGAGACTCTAGAGTAATCTCTCCCCTTCCACACTGAACGTGTATGTTGCCGCCATTGCCGCTCATCACGACCCAGTTGCTGGTAAATCTGTAGGACAGCACAACCTCTGGGACACCCTACCTATCCACTGGTAGGTTACAATTTCGCGATAGCACTCACGGCTGACACGCCCAGGCCAGTCACCGTCGCTTCGCTAGAGATTGTGACAGGGCACAGTGTTGTGGCGTTTTCCATGGGAACCCAATCTGTCGGTTCGACACAACATCGAGAGACCGACAGAAAGGGAACGCCTTGGTTACGGATGAGACGTTGTGCCCTTATGCCACAACGCGTGCTGCCCGCTGCAGCAGTCGTGAGAGGTCTCAGGCTCCTCAGAACAAAGGTGAATGAATGCAGCACGCCGTCTCCCTTTTATAGCCGGATATCCGGGGGCAGAGTCCGGCATGCAAATTTCATTCGCCAGTTTCATTGGCCTTTTCTAAACTAGCCAGAAGTTGATAGGTTCTCAAGAGCTAACCCCATCTGTCGGTTCGACACAACGTCTCGTTCCCTCAATCAGGGAACTGAGGTTACATCCGTAACCAAGACATTCTTCCACAACATTTACATTTGATGATGGCTTTGCTTTATTCTTTGAAAAACACTGCTTAGCGAACTGGTTCATTCGCATTTTGCACATTGCTTTCCAATTGTTCCAATTCCAATTGTTAGGGCTGGTGCTTCGAGCCACATCTTTTACAGTTGAATGAATCTGCGCTTGTCCTTGGTGCAGCTTTTCGACTCTGTCTTTTCATCTTATGGGTAACAGCACCAACTATTGTACTGTCAGCAACAGTAGCGCCTTCTTTATCACTGAAAGTTTTAGAATGCAACAACGCAAGCTCATTCGCAAATCTTGACAGCACCGTCTGATGTCTTCTCTTCTCAAAAGACAGTACTGGTATGAACTGGCGTGTAGCCTCTTTATTTTGTCTTTTTATTATAACGAATATTCGCGTGCAAAAGACGCGAAATGTGAACAGCCCCATAGGAGTGTTAGCGCTCCTCACAGAGCTCACATCACACAAAATTTCACATTAAACTGTAAATGCGGTGCATGTTTCCACATACATTTACACATTGTGAAAAAATTATATAGCAATAATGCATATAGTTTATATCTTTGCTTGTGAAGCTATTTAGGATTACGTTAACCCGCCTTTCTGCAACCTATTGGGATAGTTCATGTTAAATAAATTGTGATATTGATGATTTAAATCATATATGTATTTGACAATTGGTTACACCAATACAAACAAATATTTACTTACCACATTTAATGATAGTTAAGGGTATTTAAATCCACCATTGCCAGTAACCTTCAGTCTGGAGTCTGCTTGACTGTTTCCTGCTCCAAGAGATCTCGCAATAAATGTTGAGAATGTGATATTGCTATTAAATTTACTTAACAAATCTTTTTAAGTTAAGGCGACAAACATATTTGTTAAGTCAACTTACAAACTAGTTAAGAGAGTAGAATACTTAAACTTAAAAATAACAAAAACTAAATGGGGAAATTATTTTTTACATTAGACTAGTGAAAATATTTTTAAAACCCCTGCTGTTTAGCACGGAAGTACATGAATTGTGTTAAATTACAGTATATTTTAAACACATTAAAACTCATCTTCAATCACCAGTTCTTTGACATGGTTTAATTAACTGGCATATGAAAAATACAAATAAAATGAAAAATGCGCAGGCAAAATATATAAGCTTTTCTATTCAGCGGGTGTCCTTGTAAACAGACTGAGCTATGGACTTTCTCCTTATCATGTAGATATGTTTGTTGTACCTCAATTTAAACACTAAACAGGACAACCATATACCAACTCGAGGGTTATTATGTTCTTTAAGTTACTATGGGCTGTCCACTTTATAAGCACGTTTTCCCGTTCTACGTGAGGTAAAATGCTTTTTCTTTATTGTTTCACACATATTGTTACCACTTTTTGATGTAGCCTTATTATGATCTTTTATGTTTCTTTTAAAAATACGTATTTGTTTCAATGAGATCAAATATTTGAATAATTAATAATCATAACTCGAAATGGTGGTTTAGAGAAGACTGGAGTGTAAATATGGCGGCATTAAACAGTTTCTCTGATGATGTGGTCGTTGCACAATGCACATGTACTTGTGAGAGAATGTGAAGATAAATTTTCAGACAACCAAATTCATGTAATATATTTAACACACATGCTTGTAAAATGTAAAACAAGTTGGGCACAGCCTCATGATTAAAAGAAAGCGCTGAACTGTCAGCAGGTTTACCGGACACAAGACGAGCCACACCACAGAAACCCTATAATCGTTTATTGAAAGTCCAGATGTGAACGGGTAAGTAATCCACAGGTAAACAGGTACGTAATCCACAGGTAACAGGTAAGTAATCCACAGGTAAACAAATCCACAGGTAACAGATAAGTAATCCACAGCCAAACAGGTAAACAATAACTACTGGGTCAGCACTACACGAACATAAACAACGAGTAGACCTGACAAAGAACATGGGCAGAGATGTGTGTTTAAATAGAGTCTGGGTAAATGGTCTACAGGTGTGTGTGCAATCATGGATGGGGTGGCGTGCAAGGGATTATGGGAAGTGTAGTTCAAAAGTCTGGGGATCGTGAACGGGTGAATCCGGAGAGGGATGCTGGTGCAGGGGGCGTGGTTGACATAAGCACGGAGTCCTTTACAGTATCCCCCTCTCCACGGGCCACTTGAGTGGACCTTTCAACACGGCGAGGACGGGGGCGTGGAGCTGGGCGATCCGGGTGAGCAGGATGGAACTCTCGTAGAAGCAGCGGGTCAAGGATATAGTCACGGGACACCCACGACTGTTCCTCCGGACCGTAGCCTTCCCAGTTGACCAGATACTCTAGTTGACCATCTCAAATCGAGAATGGACTCGACCCAGTTAATCTGCCAGGCGGCGTCGAAGGGAGGAGGAGGCGGCGTGTCGGTCTCTGCACTAGGCTCTGTGGGGGAAACAGATACAGGGTTAGTGAAGGGTTTGAGTAGTGATACATGGAAGGAGGGTGATATCCGGTAGTGAGGGGGCAGTTGCAGGCGGTAGGTCACAGGGTTGATTTGTCTGAGAATATGGGGAGAGGGTCCAATGTATTTGGGACTCTTACAAGGCTGCTGCAGACGAAGACCCTTAGTCGACAACCACACTCTTTGACCGGGTTGATACACTGACGTATCTGATCGACGTGAGTCGGCTTGTGCTTTCTGTCTGCGGACAGCCTGTTGGAGATGTTGGTAAGTCCCAAACCCTCTCGCCCTCCTGGAACCAGTGGTCTACAGCTGGCACGTTGGAGGGTTCCACGGTCCATGAGAACAGGGCAGGCTGGTAACCGAGAACACATTGAAACGAGGTGAGTCCGGTGGAGGTTTGGTGAAGGGAGTTCTGAGCGTATTTGGCCCACGCCAGGAACTGGTGCCAGCTGTGTTGGTGGTCATGGCAATAGGCTCTCAGGTATCTCCCAATGCGCTGAATCTTCCGCGCAGCCTGGCCGTTGGCTTGCGGGTGATATCCGGATGTGAGGCTGACGGCGATGTTTAGCTGATTGAAGAACGAATTCCAGACTCTGGATATGAATTGGGGGCCCCTGTCCGACACGATATCCTCTGGAAGACCATAATTCCGGAATACGTGGTTGAAGAGGGCTTCGGCCATTTTAAAGGCGGTGGGTAGCCAGGGTAGAGGTATCAACTTGCAGGATTTGGAGAAGCGATCCACTACAACCACCATGCAGGTAAAGGTGTCAGACAGGGGAAGTCCACTGCGATATGTGACCACGGACAATGAGATATAGGAAGGGGAAGCAGCTTTCTCTCTGGTAGCCGACGGCGAACTTTTGAGATGTCTCAGACTGTGCATCCTTTCACGAATCGGGAGATCCTGAGACATGCCCGGCCACCAGTACCGAGGGGCTAAGAGCGAGAGGGTCCACTGGCTGCCTGGGTGTCCAGATCCCGAAACAGAGTGTGCTGAGTCCATGAGGATAAGTCGGAAGTCCGGGGGAACATAGGTTCCACCCTCAGGACTTCCCGGCGGAGCAGGCTGGTTCGTGGCCGTGATTTCCTCATCAGACCAGATGATGGGGTTAACAAACACGGCTGGAGGGAGAATGTTCTCTGGAGCAAGATTTTCGGGTTCTTCATACTGCTGGCCTGATAGAGCATCCGCTTTGCCATTCTGAGATTTCCTTCAATAGGTAACGGAGAAGTTGAAGCAGGTAAAGAATGTGGCCCATCTGGCCTGATGGGAGTTTAGCCGTTTGGCCTCTTTGAGGTACTCCAGATTACGATGGTCGGTTATTACTAAAAATGGATGTCTTGCTCCCTCCAGCCAGTGTCTCCATTCCTGCAGGGCAAGCTTAATGGCCAGGAGTTGTCGGTTTCCAATATTCGTAATTGCGTTCCGCCGGGGACAGCTTCCGTGAGAGGTAGCCACATCGATGAAGATGTGGGGGCACCCCCTGCCACCGAGAGCGCACCGCCCTCACTCCCGTGGTAGAGGCATCAACCTCCACGATGAAGGGTAGATCAGGATCGAGAAGGCACAGAGTGGGGGCGGTACAGAAGGCTTCCTTTAACTGTAGAAAGGTGTGGATGGCTTCGGGGCTCCAGGACAGAGATCTGGACCGTTTACTGATCATGGCAGTGAGGTGTGATGATATGGAACTGAAGTGGGAGATGAACCGGCGGTAGAAGTTAGCGAACCCAAGGAATCATTGTAGTTCCTTAACTGTTGTAGGTTGGGGCCAGTCACTCAGAGGTCTGGTGGAACGGGCACTTTTCCCGTTTGAGGTACAACTGATGTTGTCGGAGTCGCTGTAGCACTTGCTTAACGTGTTGGGTGTGTTCGGGTAGGGTTTTTGAGAGATGAGGATATTGTCAATGTATACGATAACCGACTGGCCCAGTAAATCACGGAAGATCTCATTCATGAAACTTTAAAAAATGGCTTTGGCATTGACTAATCCAAATGGCATGACCAGGTATTCGTAATGTGCAGATGGGGTGATGAAGGCAGTTTTCCACTCATCTCCGGACCTGACACGTATGAGATTATAGGCATTCCTTAGATCTAGTTTGGTGAAAACTGTGGCATGGGCGAGTTGTTCCAGGGCAGACAGGACCAGGGCAAGAGGGTAGGTGAACTTCTTGGTGTGGAGATTGAGTGTCCTGTAGTCGATACACGGTCTCAGACCTCCATCCTTCTTACCCATGAAAAAGAAGCTGGAAGCGGCAGGGGAGGTAGAAGGTCGGATGTAGTTTTGCCCCAACGCCTCTGAGATGTATTCATCCATGGCCCTCTGTTCCGGGATAGGAAGAGGATATATCCTTTCTTTGGGAATGACGGCCCCAAGCAGCAGCTCGATGGCGCAGTCCCATGGCCGATGAGGGGGAAGTTGTGTAGCAAGGTCTTTTGAGAATACATCCTGGAACACCCGGTACTCCTCAGGAACATCAACAGGAGTGGATACCTCGGGATTCTCGACAGAAGTGTTACTCACAGTTAAGTTCGGAGGTGATGCAGAGGTTACCAGCACATCAGTCAGAGGTGCAACAGCAGCTGTAGTCTGAAGTGCCGGTCAGACGGGACAAGAGGCAATCCGGTGGCCGGATTCCCCACAGTACAAACACAATCTCAAAATTAGTCGGCGGGCTCGTTCTTCTTGCGTTAGATGATACAGATCTATTTGCATAGGTTTGGGTTCCGGAGGGTTTACGGAAGTAGCAGTCGTCCAGGGTTGAGGAGATGCAATGGGTTGGTGGTAGTCACACGCAGCTAGACATTGGGCGATGCGCACAGAGTGTTGAATGAGGTTCTCCAATCCTTCGTCATCATCGAGACCAGCAATCTGCGACCTTATGGATGGATGTAGTCCCTGTTGGAACACGGTCACCAGGGCTGACTCATTCCATCCACTCACAAGGGTACGGAAACTTACTGAAGGCGTAATCTGCCACAGAGGCTTGTCCCTGTCTGAGTCGTATGAGTTGGTCTTGCGTAGATATGGATCTGGCAGACTGGCCGAAGACTTCACGGAAATGACGGACGAAGAGTCTTTCGGATAACGTGATGGGACTCCCCGCGCTCCAGATACACTGCGCCCAATTCAACGCCTTACCAGAGAGCTGTGAAATGATGAATGCGACCTTGGATCGATCTGACTCACTAACAGGTAAGTAATCCACAGGTAAACAATAACTACTGGGTCGGCACTAAATGAACATAAACAACGAGTAGACCTGACAAAGAATGTGGGCAAACATTTTATGTGATACAATTATACGTTATGTGCGCACAAGAAACCAAAATACCAAGTTTAATCAACATATTCTTCTCTCCCCTGTGAGTCTCTGACGTGCGTTCACAAGACCACCACGACGCTTATGCATCCAGGTTGTGTCCCAAAGCATGCGCCATGCAGCATTAGAGGCACAACTCAGATTCATGAGCGGCACGGTGCTCTCATGAACGTGCATCGTAGACTGACAGAGAGGAGAAGAATATGTTGATTAAACTCATTATTTCGGTTTCTTTTGCGCACCTAATGTACTCTCGTCGCTTCATAAGAATTTAATTGAACCACTATGATCAGATGTACCATTTTAACGATGTGTTTAGTACTTTTTTGGACCTTGACAAAAAGGATTACCATGATGTCTATGAGAAGGCCTGGAAACATCTTTGATGTTATCAAAAATATCTTTATAGGTGTCCTGAATACGCTGGGAGCTCTTAAAACTTGTAGAACGTCATGTAGGTGCGCCATGTGGGAACGTCAAAGTGCTCTCCTGAACGTGCACCATAGACTGACAAGACAGAGGAGAATATATCAATTAAATTTGTTATTTTGGTTTTTGGTTTTAAGTATTGTCGTCAATTAAATAAATTTGGGACTAAATTGGCCCACTTTTAAGCTTATAAAAGTATACATTTAAGTGTAACAGTAGTAAACGTTTTAGTACCCAACTAGTTTACAATTAAGCTTTCATTTTTACTACAACTATACTCCAAGTAAACTTGTTGGTATACTGATAGTTTACTAATTCAATACTGTTAGCGTGTTTAGCCTATTAGCCTACTGTTTGAAGTTTACTCCCAGTGAACTTTTAGTTAAGTTGTTTTTGTACTGCAAGTATACAAGGTTTAGGGGAGGGACAGAGTATATATCGTGCTCTCGGGGCAGCAGAGACTTATGAGGAAGCTGTCGCGTCTCTGGCTAATCACTTTACAGGCCAGCAGCGAGTCATACTCCGTCGATACAAGCTACTCAAACGGCTTCAGCGACCGGGTGAGTCGGTGCAAAATTATGTGACTGATCTGCGTGACATGGCGCGCTCTTGCAACTACGGATCACTTCAGGATCAGATTGTTCGTGATCAGCTTATTGAAGGGATACTGTGTGGAAAGACACGGGAAAAACTGTTGCTAGAACCGGACGAGCTAACACTGAACCAAGCTGTTGTCATCGCACTGCAGGTGGAGGCAGCTCTCGAATGCTCCACACTACTAGCTGATTCGCGCCCCCTTGTGGACGTTCCCACGCAGCAGCTACGACCATCCTGCTATGCATACCACAGTTCTTTACTCACAGACCAGACTGAGAATAATGATGCAGGTTTTCCAGTGCAACTTGCACAATCACAGAGAAACCAGTTTAACTGTTGCGGCAACTGTGGTTCCATTTCACACAACTCAAGAGCTCAAAATTGTCCTGCACGTGGGCAGACATGCAGGAAGTGTCTTAAAAAAAATCACTTCGCAAAAGTTTGCCGGTCAGCTCCTGCTACACAAGCAACACAGGGGAGACCTCTGCCTTTCCGTAATGATTACACCGAGATCAGGCATGTGTCAGCTGGTCAGGCGGCTTTTAGGACATGCACTGTGCTGCTGGATGAGGTAAGCCTGCCACTTCTGATGGACACGGGCGCAGCTGCATCACTGCTTAATGCCAGTACGTATCACAAGTTCTTCTCACATCTGCCACTACAGCAGCCCTGACATCTGTTTTCCACCTGTTTTATCTCCAATTTGTTCCATTAATTAACAATCCAGCTCCTTAAGTGTGCAGAGAGAGGGTTGCAGGGTTCTTAAAAGGCCCTGACAAAGTTTTACAAAAAAATAGTATCTATTTTAGGCTAGATTAGGTAAGTTATTTAAATCAGAGAAAGTGGCATTCATTCGTGCTAACATAGAACTGAATTTAATTTATATAAAGCAATTAAAGATTGTTTTGTTTATATTTCTCTTGTACCCACTGGATGTAGAGGCTTCAGTTTCTCGGGAAGGGAACAGTAATTTATGTTCACATTCAAATGTGTGCAATAAAGAATAGCTCCGTGCATTTACCTCATAAGTTCTGTCACAGCAGAAAGTGTTCCTTCTTTATTTGTTTCACCCTAATAAAGGTTGAAAAAACTTTTAATTATATTTTGTCTTGATCAGCTGCCAGTACCACTTTGAGTTAGGATTTGGTTGTTAGGCGCAGACGTCACTCTTTCAGAATCAGAATCAGAAAGAGATTTATTGCCAAGTATGTTTGCACATACAAGGAATTTGTTTTGGTGACAGGAGCATCCAGAACACAGAAACAGCAACAACAGTACACAGAGACCATAACACAATAGAATACAGTACACAATGATTAAATAAGGGCCTATGGGTATAAAAAATTAAGAAATACAATACAATAAACATAAGATAAAGATATAGAGAGTGTATAGCTATGTATGTATGTAAATAAATGTACAAGTAAAAAATAAGAATAGACTATTGTAGTACAAGGTATGTGCTATATACAGCAGAATGAATGAAATATAATTGACAGAAAAAGTTGTATAAAAATACATAGTGTATTATCTGGAGGATATATAATATTGCCCTCAATTATTATTGCACAGAGTTATTAATTGCACGGTGTGTAAAAACATTTAACTGTTCAAGAGGTAGATGACCTGAGGGAAGAAGCTGTTTTTGTGTCTGGTTGTTTTGGTGCTCAGTGCTCTGTAGCACCGACCAGACGGCAGCATTGTGAAGACATGATGGCTTGGATGTGAGAGGTCCAGGGTGATTTTCTGAGCCCTTTTCCTCACTCTGGATGTATACAGTTCTTGGAGGGTGGGCAGGGGAGCACCAATGATCTTCTCAGCAGTCCGAACCGTCCTCTGTAGTCTTCTGATGTCTGACTTTGTGGCTGAGCCAAACCAGACAGTGATGGATGTGCAGAGGACAGACTCTATGACAGCGGAGTAAAACTGTTTTAATAGAGTTTGTGGTAGGTTGAACTTCTTCAGCTGATGTAAGAAGTACAACCTTTGCCCGGCTTTTTTAGCAATGGAGCCAATGTGATTGTCCCACTTCAGGTTCTGAGAGATGGTGGTGCCCAGGAACCTGAATGACTCCACTGCTGCCACAGTGCTGTTCATGATGGTGAGAGGGGGGAGTGCAGGTGGGTTTCTCCTGAAGTCCACAATCATCTCCACTGTTTTAAGTGTGTTCAGCTCCAAGTTGTTATGACTGCACCAGACAGCCAGCTGCTCAGCCTCCTGTCTGTACGCAGACTCATCACCATCCTGGATGAGGCCAATGAGTGTGGTGTCATCTGCGAACTTCATAAGTCTGACAGAAGGGCAGTGGGGAGAGAACGCACCCCTGGGGGTGCCAGTGCTGATTGTGCGGGTCCTGGATGTGAGTTTCCCCATTCTCACTAACTGCTGCCTGTCTGTCAGAAAGCTGGTGATCCACTGACAGATAGAGCCAGGAACAGATAGCTGGGTTAACTTTGTCTGGAGCAGTGATGGGATGATGGTGTTGATAGCAGAGCTGAAGTCCACAAACAGGATCCTCACATAGGTCCCTGGTCAAATCGATTGTGGAGAAATAGCTCGCTCCCTGCAAAGCATCAAAGCTTTCATCGATACGGGGGAGTGGAAATGCATCTCTTTTCGTTTTCCGATTTAGCTTACGGTAATCTACACAAAGCCTAATACTACCGTCCGATTTATGTACCAGCACTATTGGCGATGCATAGGCACTGTTACTCTCTTGTATTACTCCTTTCCTGATCAGCTTTGAGATGTGCTCTTTCACTTTTTAGTACTGATTGTGCGGGTTTCGACGGTAGGGCTGTGTGACAGGCTCATCGTTAGTCAAGTGAATTTTGTGTTTGACCTTGTCCGTATAACCTAGGTCACTATCGTCTACAGCAAATACATCCATGTACTTCATTAACAATGACCTAAATTGAGCTCGCTCCTGCTCGCTTCCTCCAACATCAATCTTGTCCAAGACAGCCTGCACACCGCTTTTGCTACTCTCATCTTCCACATCTACAGTTACTTGTTCTATGTCAGCTGAGATTCTCTGAAATTGTACTTGACACTGCTGTGTACTGTCTACACACTCTACCTTAGACAGGAGACCCAGCCGGGTGCTGGGTGACAGCCACACATCCTCTTGTGAAAGATTCAGAACCTTAACTGGTATATGAGGACTGTGAGAGTAAATGAGTGTTGGTACAACTACCAGCCCACCTGGCAAGGGAGTGCTAAGGGGCTCTAACAACATAGGACTCCCTTCCCTGTCTCCCTTACTAAGTCCCGTTGCCATGATGGTCACACCGGACTCAGCAGGAATTCGCTCTGGCCATTTCCTAGTTATACGTACAAAATAATTCCTATCTATAGCACACGTCTGTGTTGTCTGGAAAACTTGTCTCCAATCAGAATCCAATTTTCCCCCTAAAGTTGTGTCAAATTCTGCTTGGACCAGCTGCCTACACTGCCGGATTATGTTCATACCTACAATACATGGCACAGTCTTTTCAGGGCTGGACATGTTTTTAACCACTAGGAAGCCACAACTAGGCATCTTAATTCCCATGGCCTCCACGTCCAGCTCTAGATATCCAAGATAGGGTATGTCTAGCCCATTGGCGGCCGTAAGCTTTAGCAACCCAGTCATAGAGAGAATATCACCATCATCACCACACAGATGATCTCTGAAAAACTGCTCAGTTATTGTGCTCACCTGACTGCCGGTGTCCAACAGGGCTTGGGTAGTAACCCCACAAATCAAAAGGTCAACTATGGGACATGAACCGACAGCACGTTGCAACAGCAGGTCACAGGATCCTGGCACCTCTTTTGAGTCTGTAGATCTTCCCCGAATTGCCTGACTCACTACAACCGGGGGTCCCCGTTTCCCTGCAAGTCAGAGGGCATAGACTGTGCTGTTCTAGAACTTCGCTTCCGTGGGCAATTCTTCGCTATATGACCAACAGCCTGACACTTGAAACATATTGGTTGCCCATCGTCTGTGAATTTTGGTGGCAATTTATGCATATAGGTATCTGCCCTTGCATGCCCCCCTGTGCAGCCAGATTCTTAACAGCTTGGGTCAGCTCATTAATGGCTTTGCCCTGCTCAGCAACCACTTCAAGGACATCCTCTAAGGTAACCGACTTTGTTTCTTGCACCCTTAGCACAGAGCATTGGGCCATGTTACTACTGCACCGGGACTTAGTTACCTTCAAACTTACGGAGGGCTCTTCTACCGACAATAGTTGTGCTTCTTCGCGTACATCAATCATTGTACATCTAGGGTGGTCTCGCACAAATTTGCGAAGCTCTCTTCTAAGAGAAGTATCTCGGACCCCCTCTATGAATTGATCCCGTAACGCCCCACCCTCATTTGCTACTGCACTGGAGGAACATTTCGTAACCAAACTGAGAGCTTGTGCCAAAGCATGCGAGAAATCTCTCAGATTTTCCCCTTCCAGTTGTCTACGGCTGTAAAAACGGTGTAAGAGCTGAGGTGTACTACGTCTGTCTCTAAATGCTTCCCTGAGGTACTCAAACAACTCACTAACATCATCATCAGTAGTACTACGTAGACGTACCTCTTCCAGGGCTGTCCCTCTTAATAGTGATATAACAAAATCATACTGCTCCTGGTCAGATTGATGTCTAGCCCAAAGTACACGCTCAATTTCCTCTATAAAATCGTCGACTGATCGACCATCCCTCTCGATATCACCACAAAATGGTGCGATGTGCCTCTCTCTCGGGACATAGACATACGATCTCCGATTCAACTCTGAAATCGCTGCCATTGCTTCATCATGCTTACTTTGCAATTCTGTAATTTGTGCTTACAAATTAGTTTCACTCTGAACATCATCTGGGTTTGACATTGTGAAAACTCAGTCATTAAAAGTCTCTGTTCAAAGGCTTGATGTCCTTGTGACGTAGTGTAACAGTTCTCAGAGTCCCTTCAAAGTCTGTGGCTTATGAGCTCTAGCTGGATCTCGGTGATGCCCCAAGATGGACTGTCACTCTCTTTGCAGCAGCAGTTCCTCCCTCTCTCCCAGAATCTTCAATCCACTCTTCACCACTGCCGTATTCTTCATTTTACATTGCCCACACCATAGAAATAACTTGCTTTTTGCAACTTGGAATAACCCCACTCCTGGTACCAAAATGTGGCCGCTGTAAATTGTCACACAGGACCAACCACTGATTGGGATCTTTGTTTATTCCTTAATTGTTTATTATGTATCACTGTATTATATTTTTGGTGGAAATAAGAACAATCAAATACTCAAGAGACCAGCTTTGGAAAATCCTCTCAAAACTATTAGTAGCCTATTACAAAGGCAAATACGGATGACAGTAATTTCAGTTATCTCTTTGGTGTGCAGTGGTGGACAAATAAAAATAAACGTCTTTATGCAACAATAACAAGAACAATACGATAGTGGCAACTCTAGGAATAAAACACAAAATGTTTTACACTCACACTGCCAATAAACAAACAAAAAAAATACCATTATGTACACATTAAATGTCAGTGTAAACATGACTCACTTTTGAAATAAACATCCCTCTTCACACACGCCAATCTGGTAGTTAAGCCACAAGAACAGGCCTCAGATGCACAGGTGAATTTGTTAGCTTAGTGCTAACGCACACACATTCACACGTTCCTGCGTTAGCATTTGGAACACAGAAATATAACTCAAAACTTTCACCAAGTTATTCACGCGGACAATATCAAGTTGTACTAAATCATCCACGTACCAAATCATCCACGTACCAAATCATCCACGCAATTGCGCGTAAACACCCAAAATCTCAGGCCGAATTCTCTTCCCAACACACCTTATCTCCTCTCTGCTTATCGCATGCGCTCTCCGTCTGAGCTGCTCGCGCATG
The DNA here is from genome assembly GCF_024868665.1 of Triplophysa rosa. Taxonomy (NCBI): domain Eukaryota; kingdom Metazoa; phylum Chordata; class Actinopteri; order Cypriniformes; family Nemacheilidae; genus Triplophysa; species Triplophysa rosa. Next base: position 14,597,424 of record NC_079893.1, on the reverse strand, counting down.
CGATGACGTCATCGTCCCTCTTAAAGGAACCTTCCCTTTATTAAATGAAGATATGCTTTCGCAAAATAAAAGAAATAAAGGCTAGTAAACACCACCTGGTCACACTAATATTAGCAGCTTTTAATAAAAACCGTCTTTGACAATACTACTGACCTCAGATCGAAACACAGCAAGTTAAGTAGGCCTAATGCCATGCAGCAATGAATCGCAAATGGGAGTATGGAGGAAACTGAAGGTTTGCAATGACAGACTCTCAAGACTCATACTTTATTCCACATGTAACCAAAATCGTGTATGTTCATGTAACAACTCATTTATTATTTTGGATTGGCAACCACGTAAACGCATTGTAATGCATAGCGTAAGCTACATTTTAAAACATCAAAATAGACCCGCCATGAACTGTTAAATGAAAAACACAATGTAGCCTACAAAAATATGCCGCCAGTTGTGCCGTCTGGCCGTCAAGTGTTTCATCGCATGCTTGATACCAATAGTGTAGGGAAACCGTGACGTTGTTTACTACGTCATTATGCGCATGCGCAGAACGGATCGTGCAGGCATCCCGGATCGTGTACCGACAGCATGCTTGATACCAATAGTGTAGGGAAACCGTGACGTTGTTTACTACGTCATTATGCGCATGCGCAGAACGGATCGTGCAGGCATCCCGGATCATGTACCGACAACATCCAATCCGCTTGTTAAGCCTGACGTCACGCACCATAATGGACGTATATCGTTTCCCGGTCCAACCGCTATCATGTCATAGAAAAAAAACAAAAAATGATGTAAAACTGCCTAAAACCCCCGTCCCCATCCTTTATCTCCGTAACGAAATCACAAATGGCCACATGTGGTGGTCATGAGAGAATGAGAGAAAAAAAAGGAAAACATAATGTTGAGTTGTGTAACAGAGGAGAAATTATATTATGTATATTAAGTAAATACTAAAGTAATACAATATTTTTCCATGTATGTTATGTAGTGTAAGTTCTAATATGTTGACAATGACAATAGAGGGTAACTTACTGAGTGTTTTGGATCAGTTGATCCGGGTGGATTACTTTGGTCTTTCTCTGAGCGGTCACCTGGTGGGGGGAGAGAGACGCGCGCTGCTCAAGTTAATACACAGCTTCGGAAGATGCAGCAGCTCTGACTTCTGTGGTTTCTTTCCTAACAGTTTATTTCACCTCACCAGGTATGAAATGTGAATAGAAGGACACCAAAATGTCTTTAAACATGTTGATATTCAGATACGATATGAATGTTATTGTATGAAGTTATGTAAACTATGTTTTTGGTATGTTTGAGTGTTTTATCGCTTCGGCTAGTCATGCTAGCTACGGAGACCATGCGGTTACATCGAGACTTTGGTTATTGAAGTAGTTAAGTATATTAATAACAAATTTGTGTGGCAAGAAATGGTATAAAAATACTTTGCATGTCATATGTATTTCGATGTGTTTGTGAAAATTATTTGTTTCATTGCTGTAAAAATTGTGTCTAAATAGTAGCGAATGTAATTTGTATGGATTGACTATTATGCCTAATTTCAAATCTTATGTGGATCAGCTAATGTGATGTGAATGTTACATATGTGATTTGTCAGAAAAAGACAAAAGAAAAGTGTTATATTATTGTTTATAAAGCTTCGGAATACACATAAATACACAGCTTCGGAAGATGCAGCAGCTCTGACTCCTGTGGTTTGTTTCCTAACTGTTTATTTCACCTCACCAGGCGGTGAGGGCGTTACATTTTGGAGGCCCCAGCGAGGATGAATGCGGTGAGGTTTGGATTTTGTTGGACTGAAATCTTACAGTCCTTCCCCGGTTCAGAAATCGCTCGTACAGCGTCTATGATCAGATTGATTTTATTTAGAATAGAAGGCGAGTAAAATAGATCGAGCTGAGCTCAGGATTCCGAACAACAGATACATCAAGAGCATCTGGGCATTCCAGAACGCTTTACAAACAAATCACACATATTTTTATATTCTTGTTTGGTTCCTCCCAGAGCCCGGTGGGGTGACTCTCTTCTCTGCCAATACAGAAGCCTCCGTCCGAAGTTACCAGGCAGACCTCCATTTCTTAGGGTGTCTCCTCACTCACACTTCTGTTAACACAAAAAGAGGAACAACACTCCTACCCCCACATTCTCATGAAATCACATGATTTATCACTCAGTTTCTTGTAAATTCCACCCTGCCAGGAGGAACTACTGTTCAGTTTCGGTCCACATCTATTTTCTCTGAAAGCACATGATTAAAATACATATTGCTAGGATACTGAAATTATAAAAATACACCTCTTATGAAATGGATAGACCCAACATTCCCTCTCTTGATCTCCATCAGAGATCACACATTTTCCTCAAGGTCTTCCATCTGATCCTCCTCCGTGCCCATAAGAGGCATTGCATATGATGGAGGATGATCAGGATCCTTTTTCTCAATTGCTGTGATAATCATCCTATTACAAAGAGATCTAATACATGGTATACAACAACACCCACAGGTGACAATAACAACAAGAAAAATGCCCAACGAGGTAATTATGGGGATTATAATCCCTTTCCATCCCCCAAACATTCTATTGAACCATCTATCCATTGGATTATCAATCCCAGAGTGCTCCTTCATCTCTTTTGACAGTGCCTTCAGACCATTCAATGCCCTGGTTACAGAACCATCTGGCGCAGTGTTGTTGGGAATAAAGGTGCAACACATTTCTCCAATCATTGAACACACCCCCCCTTTTTCAGCTAAGATCATATCCAGTGCGATCCTATTCTGCACTGCCATCAGCGAGGTGGGTGCCAACTGCTCAACCAGACCTTCTACGGCATCCCTAGTTAAATTGGATAACCGCATGACATTATAATGCACATAATTAATTATATCTACATTCTTATTAGGGGTCACAGGGAATAGGGCTGACACCACTGGGATATTCTCAAATCCTGTAGCCACTTGGTCAGCAAATTTATGCTCATCTGGCACTCCCCTCGGGATGCCAATGGCGTCTACACATGTTGGGCTGTTAATTGTGGGGTCAAATGCTGAACGTTTGAGCAAAACATGTCGCCTACGGCGGGCTGTTAACTCGGTTGGGGTAACATGGGTCATCCTGACAACTCTACTTCCTATCAGGGTTAACGGGGCTGCCAGTCTGGTCATGGCACACACCCAAACCATATCAGGGGTCACTCTTACTAATAGTACGGAAGCACCACAGTAATAGTATAGCCCAGCACGCGCCCATTCGCCAAGGGCTCCCTGGGTTTGCACTGTGGTGTTACACCAGCTGTCAGGGACCTGTCCTACATATATCTGTGATTTTCTGGTACTGGTTAGATTGAAGCATGTATATTTTCCCTCTCTCGGGGTGAATGGGCCTATACGAGACTGATTGCTTAATGGAGGAAACAGGGCAGCCAGTGTGCTACAATTAAAAGGGGTGGCCCGTTTGGTAAATCCCAGCATACAACCATAACCCCAGGTGTCTTCTGGGAATAACGGAGCTGGTTCAGTGTACAGGGTGGGCCTGGCCCTGGCACATGCAACACAATCAGCCATGCCCTGTTCTTTGGCTGTGGTTTCTATCCACTTTAACCACAAATTATCTTCACTATATCCAGTGGCCATCACTAATAAGTCATGGGGTGTCATTTTGGTATAATCAGAAGAAGCAATGGCATTACCTGACTGGGAGAAATTACTAATGATTGGCACAGTTGGGGCTACCACGGTGGTAATGGCGATAAGGCCCATGGGGTCTGTGCCAGTCACATCTACCCCTATGGTTATGTATGAGGTTCTGGCATAATGCCCATCTTTTAGCCTAATCATTATTTTATTTACTCTATTAGTTCCCCATACATTCGAGGGTCCCCTAAACAATGCAAGTTTAAATTGAATATGTTCCTTACTCATTTTCCAAATGCGCTTCACAAATCCCGGTCTGGTCGACCAATTGACATCCGTCCACCCATGACACCAGGGGCCACTGGGATTTCTTCCAGTGGTAGGCCACAAACACCCGTAGATGTCATAACCTCTGTAAGACATCTCATCTTTTCCACAGTTAATTACCTGGCATAAATCAAATTCCCAGATGGCATCCTTACCATTGGTCCTAATCAGTTCCAATTTTACCCCAAACGGGTGTCCCGTCTTTACTTTTATTTCTCTTTTGGGCTTGTTATCTTCAGTGTCTTTTTCCATTATGCCATATATTATTAATACTACAGCCACTGCTATGATGAATACCCCCCCCATAACCCTCCAATTTTCCCACAGTTTCATGGTGACTTACCCAGTGACACCTTGGTCTGAAGGAAGAGTCAACCGAGGCTCCAGAGCCCTCGTCACTTTGGTCTTTACAAATAAAACAGGTTAATGATCACAGAAAACGTATTATGAAAGCAATTTTGTAACAAGAATACATGAATATAATGTAGTTAGGAAATAAATGAATAAACTTTTTCACAGGGTATAAATGATTATTTCAATCCCTTTTCCCTTGAAAACCCTCTCTAGGATCTTCTGTACCTCTTCAAACACCAATTTGTCCAGTCCACACCCAATCCTGGGCATGGAGATCCTTTTTACCCCTAATTGGAGAGCTTCTTCCCTCATGCACTCCAGACTACTCTCTAGAGAGGTATAAGACGGTAAGTCTGAGCACCACAATTTAGTTACCAAATGGAACACCACCCTTTCTCCTTCTATGGTGACAGCACACTCTCCTGGTTGTTTTCTTTGCCCCTGTATCTTATGTACCCCGTATCGATGTCTGATCTGTTGTGCTATCCCTGCTCCAAGAACACAGTCAGCACTGATACAGTGTGCAATGGGTTCTGTTTCTGGTGTTGAAAACAAATCACCCTGTTTAAACGTCAGTTGTGTGTTTTGTGAGGAAGTCTCTGTGTGTGTGGTGTTGTGTGTCAAAAGGGATTGTTTATCTTGTGTTATCTGCTCTGTTAGTGGAGCATCTGATTGTTTAGCTTCCTGTACCCCCTCTTGGACCTGCACAGCAAGGTCCAACACAGTGTTGGTCAGGCTACGAGATGGAGGGTCACAAGCAACACAACTTGAGAGATGATACCAGGTGTTGCCTTTGTCTTTCAATTGGACACAATGAGAGGTACGGGCTACCACCTGTTTAGGGGCTGACCAACGGGGGCCAGACCACTTCCTTCTGAACTCACGTACACGAACCCACTGGGCTACACAAGGTGCTGGATCCGGCAGGGTCAGGCGTGTCTGGGGAGAAAAAGAACTTATCAAGCATGTCAGTTTTTGGTAATGTTCCTTAGGGTCCAAGGCAGGGATGTCACAAATAGGAAAACCTGTAAAGGGACCCGGAAATTGGCGGCCAGTTAACAGCTCAAATGGGGTGAATCCAGTGACCCTGTTAATTGAGGAACGTACAGACATCAAAGCGATTGGCAAAGCAGACAACCAGGATAGGCCTGTATCAGCACAAATTTTCGCAAGCTTGTTCTTAAGTGTTAAGTTCATCCGTTCAACCTTTCCCTGGCTTTGGGGATGGTAAACGGCCCCAAAGGAATGTTTCAGGCCAAGGGAATGCTCAACCAACCTCAAATGTTCATTTTTGAAATGGGAGCCATTATCTGAACGGATCCTACGGGGAAAACCATATCTTGGGATGTATTGATTGATCAAGCATTTAACAACGGAGGTACTGTCTTCCCTCCCAACGGCAAAAGCTTCTGGCCAGGAAGTGTAACTGTCCACCATGATGAGAAGGTACTGTTTGCCTTGTACCCGATAGCCCATGTCAGTGAAGTCAATCACTATTTCACAGCCAGGACCAGAAACAACTGGGAAATGCCCTCGCTCAGATTTAATGGTGGGCCTGACATTCATTTGCTGACATACTTCACAGGACTTGATTACCTCTGAGATCATATGGGGCAGGAATGGATGCCACCAACCCTCCATACGGCGTTTCATGTCTCGGTCACTGCTGTGAGCCATCCCATGGGCTTCCAATAGAACTGTCTTTGCCAGGTCCGCTGGCAGGACAGGACGGCCATCAGGTGCTCGCCACACACCCGTGTCAGAAAGACAGGCACCCTTACTCAGCCACAGGGACTTCTCTTCAGGGGCCGCCGTCTTATAAGTGTCTGAAAGAAATGACAAAGTTATTTCAGGTGAAAGAGAGACAAGTTCGTCAATAGGTCTGACTACCATCTGGTGAGGCATACAGTATCCAGCTGCCGTCTTGGCTGCTTTGTCGGCGGCATCATTACCTCTTTTTTCAAAGCAATCTGATACTTGATGTCCAGCACATTTAAGAATGGCCACTTTCTTAGGCAATAACACAGCGTCGCACAAGGCCTTGGCTTCTTCCGCATGCTTAATCGGTCGACCGGTTGAGGTAGTGAAGTTACATCTCTGCCACTGTGGCAGCTCAGTCAAGATGCTATTTACGGAGTAGGCGGAATCAGAGTAAATGTTGACCCATTGACCAGCAGCAATGCGTAATGCAGCTAGAACAGCCAATAATTCAGCGCGTTGCGCAGATTGTCTGAACGAAAGTTTCTCTGAGAGTCTGGTTTCAAAACCGTCCAGGGATGCCTGTACCACGGCATACCCAGCGCTCAGTGTCCCATCTAGTTCCCTATAACAGCAACCATCAGTAAAAAGGTCCATAGCTCCCTCCAATTTTTTGGTTTGGAGATCAGGTCGAATTAGTGACGCCAAATAGGTACGGGGTGCACAGTCATGGGGCTCGCCTTCCACAGACATAAAGTCGGCCATGTTCACCCCGTCATGACAATAGTTAATGTTTGGTGCAGTCAAAATGGTGGACATTCTGTGCGTTCGCAATTGAGAAAATGTGAAGGCAGATGAATTAACAAATGATATGACGGAATGTGATGTGTGAACTACCAGACAGTGCCCTAACACGAGATGGGATGTTTTGGTAATGATTTTGGCTAGTCCAGCTGCAAACCTAGCACATGGAGGCTGACGCTGTTCAACAGGGTCGAGTAGTACGCTGACATACTGCAACACTCGCCGCCGACCCCTATCTTTCTGATACAACACTCCATTTGCGGTCTGATTGCTTTCTGCAACGTCAAGGAAAAAATTTTCGGAATAATCTGCACACTGCAATTGTGTTGACATGGAAAGGCTCTGTTTCAACATGATGAAAGACTGCTCAGCCTCGACTGACCAATCCAGGGTTGCTGTACCATTTTTCATACCCTTATCTCTGACCATGCGTCTTAAAAGAGCCGTGAGATCAGCATACTGCGCAATATAATGTCTGCTGAACCCAGTCAGGCCCAGGAATGACATAAGATCCTTGACCGTCAATGGTTTTGGGTGATTCAAAATTTCTTCTCTGTGCTTACAGGTCAGACCACTGCCCTGGCCACCTACCGAACGTCCCAGAAATGTAATTGTGGTCTACAAATCTGCAGTTTTTCTTTACTAACCTTGAACCCTGCCTTGTATAGCTGTGACAACAAAATCTCAGTGGCAGAGAGGCATTGCTCCCTACAGGTTGCAGCCACCAGCAAATCATCAACATACTGTATTAACACAGTATCCTGGGGTAGCTGGCAGCCAGCCAGTTGGTCCCTCAGGACATGGTTGAAGATCCCTGGGGAGAGAATGAAGCCCTGAGGCAGCCTCTGGTACGTGTACTGGTGACCCCTATAGGTGAACGCCAAAATTGGTTTACAGGCGTCTGCAATAGGTATACAAAAGAAAGCATTAGCCAAGTCAATACACGTAAAAAACAGGTGCCGCACAGTCAAACTGGACAAAGAAGTGTATGGGTTAGGCACAGATAGGGTTGGTGTGGATACCAACGCGTTAATCTTACGTAGGTCATGTACCATCCGGTACTTGTCGGTGCCTGGCTTGGGCACAGGCAGGATGGGTGTGTTCCAATCGGATTTGGCGACAGTCAACACTCCCGAGTCCACCAGGCCAGCAATGGTAGAGGCAATGCCCTGCTCTGCCTCAGGTTTGTTCCTATACTGTCTTTCCCATATAGGGGTGTAATCTCTCAGGGAAAAGGTGATTGGGGTTACCTTACAATGTCCAACGTCCGTTGGACCTGTGGACCACAACTCAGGCGGTAGTCTAGCAATCATAGGGATGGCTGCGTCATCATCAGTGTTCTCCCTGCCATGGCTCCTATTGAGCCATACATGTGTCAACATTCCTGTACAGTGACAAGGGGCCAAGATTTTATATGCCTGTTCAGATGGCGAATACAGCACCCCCTCAGGACCTGATTCCCAGTCAGTGAGTCGCAACAACCTTTTAGTCATGCAACCTAATTCTCTAGCCTCGTGACCAGGATGTAAGGCTAGAGAAACATGAGGGGCTGCTGTATCAGACATCCTGTACCACTTAGACTGCTCTAAGGTCAATATAATAGGGGCCACCACTCCCTCCCTACCTATTAATAGCCCTGGGCTGCTAATGGTCCAGTTATGGCCCTCAATCTCAGAAAAACTGTCTTCATATGTCAAATCCCCTGTCCTGTCATAGAATAATGTGCAATGAAATGGATCTTTAGGGGGGATGTATATTAGGTGTTGTTTTATCCATTCTTCCCACAGGTGATACACTGCTAAGATCCCATTTGAGTTGGAGCCAGTGTCAGGGTTATCCAACTCCACCCAGTATATGTCAGCCCCCTCCCCTCTCTCTGTGGCTGCCAGCATCCACTGGCCGTGAGAGGCTGAAATCAAGCCCCCGCCCTTTGAACAATTATGAAATAAGCCACAAGGGAAGGAGATGACTATACCATGAGGAGTGCATAAAATACTCGCCCCCAATTTGACCAACAGATCTCTGCCCAGAAGAGGCACTGGTGCTCTGGTTGAATAGAGAAAGCTGTGTGTTAGGTGTTGGTTGGCCACCTTAACTGAAAGGGGTTTTGTTTTAGGCCATTTTTCAATTTCCCCAGAGAACCCCATGACTTCAATGCTATTAGTAGTCAACATATCTCCAGGTAATGTGCCAGTTACCGTGGAGTAAGTGGCCCCAGTATCCACTAGGGCCTTTAATGGCATGTTATTGACCATAATGTCCAGGAGAGGCTCGGCCCTTGCTCCCCTGGTAGTTCTCTGTAGGCCCCCTCAGTGTGTTTCCACCTCCCCTCCCAGGCCCCACACAGGGAATTAAGTAGACACCTGATTTCCCCCTGGGTTAGGGTTAGGATTGAAGGGGAAAGAGTTTGGGTATGGTCGCCTGCCCCGACCATTTCCACCACCTCTTAAGGGACCCCAACCCCTTGCAGCTGGTGACCCATTCATTGGACACTCGTTTTTCCAATGTGAGCTATCTCCACACAAGAAACAACCCTGGGATCCCTCAGTGTACCCCCCTCTTCTATATCCTCCCCCTCTAGGGCCTCCCCTGCTATGTCCCCTGTATGGATGGTATTGTTGATAAGGGACTGGGTGAGGATAGTGATGAAATGGTGCCATGTTTTCAAAAGTGTGTGTGGAAGCTTGTGTTGTAGAGTTTGGGACAGTCTGGGTCATGGGAACCTGTTGGACCATTTGGCCATCCCTACTGGTCTGTGTCTTTTTGCCTTAGCCTTTGCTTGCTCTACATCGAGTTGTAGTTTCAATAATTGGTTCTTCAACTTACTTATCTCTTTCTCATCATAGTCCTCTCTATCTGTTGCCTTATCGGTGTGATGAGCTAAGTGTCTAGTCCATACCTCATCATTAGAAACTGGGATGTCTGGGTTGTCTGCCATTGCTTTCTGGACGGCCAAGGGAGTTCCTGCCAACACAGCGGCCCTGAAAAGAGCTCTAGAAATAGGGGTGTTATTACAATGTTCTTCCACCTGTGCCTCCCATTCCCCCTCACATCTGTTCAAATAGACACCAGCCGTCTCCCCAGGTTTCATTCTAAACTTAATGTTCTGGTAGGCAGTGGCAGGGGTTGGAAAATGGGCCTTTAATGCAGCACTCAAACTGGAAATGTGGCGCCTTAAGGGCTCCTCACTGGCTTCATCATTAAGGGCAACGTCCTGTTCAATGGCCCTCAACTTAGAGGCAGGCACTAGACCGCCCAACAGTGTTCTCACGTCACCCAAAGCTAGCTCCACCCCACATGTCAAGGCGCTCAGTTTTGTCAGCCACTTGACCCCTCCCTTAGAGATAGCTGGCAGTTTCAATTCAATGGCTGTAACATCAGAATGAGACCATGGTTTATACTCTTGAGTTCCCCCCCTCCCAAGTAAAGGACAAATTAAATTGGGTCTAACTGGGGTGTGAGCTCCGTCAGTAATCTGTTGGAACACAGTGCCTCTTGATCTTACTAGACTTTTCTCCTCCCCCATATGGGAGGGAGCTCTGATGTATTGCCTGAGTGAGTAACGCCCTTCACTGGTTGGTGGTGTTGCTTTCTGTTTCTCCTCCAGTCCCACTTCCTGACTTCTACTGAATAGTTTCTCTGTCCTCCTCTGTGTCTCTACCCCCTCAGTCCAATAATCTAAATCCTTTCCTTCCACTACTACTCTCATCAGTCCTCCTGATACCCCCTGCTCCCCTCTACTTTCCCCGCCTTCCTGTTCCATTTCTTCCCCTGACCTAACATCATCCTCTACATCATTCTCATTGCTCTGTTCTGTTGAGACGCTTTCCACATCTCCGGTGTCTACACTGTTCCTTCGTTTTTTTGTTTTTTGTTCTCTCTCTTTTTTATTCACTGAAAACTCCTGTTCTAATATCAAAAGACGTTCTTGGTGTCCTCTTTCCTTTTCTTTATCTCTTTCCAGTTCTACTCTTATCATTTTCCTAATTCTGTCCGCCTCCTCTAGTTTGTCAGCCTTACTCATTTCACCCTCCACCGTACCTGCTGTAATTTTCACACGGCCGTCCTCACACATCACATCGCCCCCTTTGAGCTCAAATACTGGGGCCATTATGCCAACGGGAGCAGACGGGTTTAGTCGCAGGTTAGGGACATTATAAGGGGGAGGTAAATCCCGTTTTACACCTGCTTGATCACCATTAACTTTCGGCTTTACCCCTGTTTTACTGACGGCTGTAGCCATAGCAGCTATACGGGTCCACTGCCGTAATTCCTTCTTACGATTTTCTATCTCTGTTTTGAGTTTCCTCTTCTCAAACACACCTGCTTTAGAAAAATTTTCTTCTGCCCGCTGTAATTCACGATGGGTCAACATTTCCATTTTCCTGATAGCCTGTGCCACATCATAATTTCCTTTAGTTTCTTCTGACCAATTAAATTGTACCTTTAATTTTTCCCAGGCGTTTACTAATTCCTTGTCCCTTTCTCTCATATCTTTAGGCTCCGTTTGTGCCCTTACCATATGCACTACATTTTTCCAATCATTTTGTATAGAACCATTACCCTTTGTATCTATATCCATATTGCACACCAGTGCCAACCTAAAAAAATAGAGAATTATTTGCACACCAGTGCCACAACACTATAACATATTGCACACCAGTGCCAAACTAAAAAAATAAAGAATTATTTGCACACCAGTGCCAACCTAAAAATATAGAAAATTATTTGCACACCAGTGCCAACCTAAAAATATAGAAAATTATTTGCACACCAGTGCCAACCTAAAAATAAAGAATTATCTGCACACCAGTGCCAACCTAAAAATATAGAATTATCTGCACACCAGTGCCAACCTAAAAATATAGAAAATTATTTGCACACCAGTGCCAACCTAAAAATAAAGAATTATCTGCACACCAGTGCCAACCTAAAAATAAAGAATTATCTGCACACCAGTGCCAACCTAAAAATATAGAAAATTATTTGCACACCAGTGCCAACCTAAAAATAAAGAATTATCTGCACACCAGTGCCAACCTAAAAATATAGAAAATTATTTGCACACCAGTGCCAACCTAAAAATATAGAAAATTATTTGCACACCAGTGCCAACCTAAAAATATAGAAAATTATTTGCACACCAGTGCCAACCTAAAAAAATAAAGAATTATTTGCACACCAGTGCCAGAACAGTATAACATATTGCCTCGATCAATTTACTCGTCCTCTATAGGTTTTAGAACGTTTTGACATTTGACTGTATTTAAATCTTTACTTACATTCCCATCTCTCTTCCTTCAACACATTTAATTTGGGTATTGTCAATCACAGAATTCGATAAAACAGGTTTCTGCTCACCTTTTTTTGTTGAACTGCGCAGTAGTGTTGAAATGGAGAAACTGGAATGTCCGCGCCGTCCTTGATCACTCCAAAGAGCGATCCGAGTGCCCCCTCCAAATTGTTGGACTGAAATCTTACAGTCCTTCCCCGGTTCAGAAATCGCTCATACAACGTCTATGATCAGATTGATTTTATTTAGAATAGAAGGCGAGTAAAATAGATCGAGCTGAGCTCAGGATTCCAAACAACAGATACATCAAGAGCATCTGGGCATTCCAGAACGCTTTACAAACACATCACACATATTTTTATATCCTTGTTTGGTTCCTCCCAGAGCCCGGTGGGGTGACTCTCTTCTCTGCCAATACAGAAGCCTCCATCCGAAGTTACCAGGCAGACCTCCATTTCTTAGGGTGTCTCCTCACTCACACTTCTGTTAACACAAAAAGAGGAACAACACTCCTACCCCCACATTCTCATGAAATCACATGATTTATCACTCAGTTTCTTGTAAATTCCACCCTGCCAGGAGGAACTACTGTTCAGTTTCGGTCCACATCTATTTTCTCTGAAAGCACATGATTAAAATACATATTGCTAGGATACTGAAATTATAAAAATACACCTCTTATGAAGTGGATAGACCCAACAATTTCCATGACGAGAGTCTATCTTCAGCGCCATTCAGCCTATTACTCAGCGTAGGAGAGCAGCAGAGCTAAAACGTCAAGAGTCTGTGCTACGGTCAAGGGGAAAACGGCAAGCAATCTGAGGTCGACTTCTAGTGCCAGGAGCACTGCGGAATCCCTGTCAGCTAAGGACATTTTTCTTGATCACCCTGCACACATTTCTAGACTGAGTAACTCATGGATCAATCAAAGGAGTTGAAATTAGAAGTAATCAGAGCATTGTATGCTCTTTCAAAAGAAAATCTTGCTGAAGTGTGTGAATTCCTAAGTTTTGAAGGGTATGAGCGTGTAATTTGTAAAAGGCGCTCATGTCTTATTTCTGCCATTGTGGGGTACCTAGAGAGAGAGGCAATAGGGCAGCTAGAAGATGAGGGTATGTCCGAGCTTTTGTGTCTAAAAGACAAAATTGGTGAAATTAAGCAGGCTAATGGCAAAAGTGAGTTAGCAAAACACATAGCACCTACCTCTCAGACAGTAACTGAACCGATAGAAACAATCACTGAGCAGGAAGAGCTACAAAACCGGATTGACATGTTACAGTTAACTTTGCAAAAACTGATGATGCAGAAAGAACATGTCGTAAATTACGCACAGCAAAACGTTAGTACCGCTAACAGTGGAAACATGCAACCAACCTCCCCTGTACAGCAAAATGTGCGTGCGCCGCAAGAATCCGTTTATGATATGCACCAAGTACCAGCTCGGCTTGTTATGCCTTCGTGGAACAAAGAGTTCAAAATATCAAGCCAGATCAGAGATCCTAGACAGAAAGACAAACTTACCTTTTCGAGTTTAGCCCATCAAATTGAACATGGACTGAGCAGGGGATTCTCTGAATTGGAAATCGTAGATGCTGTAATCCGCGCGATCGCACCAGGCATGCAGCTGCATAGCTACCTGGAGGGTAAAGCAAACTTAACACTACCCACATTAAGGCGTATACTACGTGCTCATTACCAAGAAAGGGGCGCAACGGAATTGTATAAGCAACTTACCTCAGAGACTCAGGGTAGCAAAGAGATGCCACAAAACTTTCTCGTTCGCTGTCTTGACTTGAGACAAAAGATCCTGTTCGCTTCCCAGGAGGCCGAATCTAGTCTGCAATATGACCCAAAATTAGTTCAGTGCATGTTTCTCCACACGGTTCTCACTGGCTTACAAAATTATTACATTAGAAGCGACATGCAGCCTTACCTGAGCACGACTGATGTGAGTGATGAACTCCTTTTTGACAGAGTCAACATTGCGTGTGCAAATGAAACCGAGCGTCAAAGCAAAAAGAAGCTCCTTGGTAAACAGAATCCCAGTAAGACACATTTAGTACAGACAAGCGAAGTTACTGTCGAAAAGAAAGAAAAGATGCAATGTCATAAGCAGAAAGAAAAATGTGAGCCTGACATTTTGAGTGAGTTAAAGGAGATACATTCAGATATGACGTTGTTAAAGGACCTCCGAGCCGAAGTTGCCCAAATTAAAGAGTCCATCCCACCAACTCGACTCATGTCTGCACAGTGTTCTACACAGGTGAGAGATCCAGTTAATGGACCACCGTCCCAGGCGCCCTATTCACCTCAGCCCCCAGATTCGTTTCAGTTTCCATACCCACCTCAGATTTATTGGCAGCACTACGAGAGACGGAGAGGGATATATCAGCGGCAACACTGGCTTCCTACACAACGCTACCATCCTCCGGCACCACGAGTCAGAAAATGCCTGGCCTGTCAACAAAGTGGATTGGATGTGTATTGTACTCACTGTTATAGATGTAGAGGTAATGACCATTTCCTGGCTGGCTGTAGAGTGCAAGAACCGACACAGTGCAGAGGCAGTTATTTAAACGAGTCAGGGTCGCGACCGCGGGACAGGGAGTGACCGGCGATGCAACAGTGTCCCCTCAAAATTGTGCATGTTGTGGTATTACCAATTCTGGCTTCCAGTTGAGACAATGTGCAGCCTGTAAGAAAACACTCTATTGTTCAAAAACGTGTCAAGCCACTCACTGGAACGAACACAAAGGAGAGCAAAACAGGTATTGCATCGAGGGAGAGAGCACAAATCTGATCATAGAACCGGAGAGAGTCATACTAGAAAACAAGCCGCACGGATAGCGAGAGAGAGCGGGAGGAGTACAATCCCCGACCGTCCAACGACCCACGCTTCACTCACGAGCCGTGCAGACCCTATAGACGAACCCTCTAGCATAAAGGCCAGACAAGACTGTGTACAGATACATATGCATTCAGGAAAGTTGCCTCATACATATATATGCAGTTTCGCCATGGGTGCACAGCCTCGCTATCAACCACAAATCGGCATTATGGAACTATAGTGGGAAAGATCGCGTGAGCGCGTGATGGCGAGGAATAAGAATCACTGCCGGACCTATACTCGGAAACAGAGAATACGTCCAACATAGCTACCCACTGGACGGCTCTGTTCGAAACGGTATCAGTCGTACGCTCTACCAGCGCTAGTCAACATGACAGGAAATAGTCTGCTTACACCAGAGGAGGTAGAAGTCACTTTTGGCTTTGCGATCAGATGAAAA
Source organism: Triplophysa rosa (assembly GCF_024868665.1). Lineage (NCBI taxonomy): Eukaryota > Metazoa > Chordata > Actinopteri > Cypriniformes > Nemacheilidae > Triplophysa > Triplophysa rosa. The sequence continues at coordinate 14,582,012 of NC_079893.1, read as the reverse complement.
GGAACCACAAAGAAACTCGTACCATACCGTGTCGTGGATGAAGGGCAGCAACTTCGCATCCACTTATACGCGAACTATAATGTGAGGTCTTATAATCTCACCAAGTATAATCAGGCCCAAGTGAAATGAGACTAATCCACCCAATCCCTAGAGAGTCTCACTCAAGCATATACTAGTAGAGATCAAGAGTCAGAGACAGGGTCAACCGCCCTATCGCCAGGCAACCACAATTTACTGAACGCTAGTCTATACAACAATATATGTGAAACAATACCAAAACACCACATCGGCCAAATTGAAGCAGATGTACAGTGCATCGACAAGGAAAAGAACGGCTCCTACAGCTCGTATAGTCTATCTACATCCGCTATTTTCCGCGCCGGACTCGATGTATATAGCTGCCTGGAGAGGAGAGTACGAGCTGATAACTAATATACTCGCCTCGAGTGCAGAAGACACCACTCTTATCTATCAGACACCCTGCCTGTATCACGAGTACATATCTACTCGTCGAGTGATTTCATAAGTAACAGAGAGACCCACTCTAACGATCTGTCACGATCACCCATCGAGCTCTGTAACTCAAATATAAGCAAACCACCAGCGCGTATATCTATAGATCGTGTGCACGCCCACTAGTTAAGTAGATCCCGTTATCGAGACGCGCATATGTGCGTGGGAGTCCGCTGCTCCACATACAAGTGGCCAAAGTAAGTATCTGTGTGATGATCCGAAGAAAAGCAGTTCGTTCCTCACTACATCCACATGCATATAAAGCTTCATATCCAATCTCTGCCCTCAGTAGACATATTTCGAGATCCGAGCTATCTAGCACACATACCCTGCCCTCATTCACCACACACAGGTCATCACAGACAAGTGCGTCCTATTGGTTTATATATATATATATATAACCCAGAGCGATAAATCGAGCTACTAATCATATCCATCAACACATAATATATGACCCTATGCTTTATGCGAGTTATAGAGACTATAGCGACGCGGTCACCAATTAAATCCACTTCTCTATCTACGAGCGCATGTCATAACAACACGTATAGTGTTCTTCGCGAGCTCATCTCTTATTCTTCAGACAGTAACATTCATCCACTCTTCAGCTGGTGCTTGTGTGAGTGATGACTCAATCCTGTAGTATAGAGTCTCTCCTGTCACACCACACGTCGCCGCGCGATTACTTACGCAGGTATTCTCCTCCTGCGCGTTCGCTGAGAGAGACTTCCTAAAGCCAACTAAGTTGGCATCTCTACACTCAGTCCTTGAACAATAATCATGTCAGTCGTTCTGGTCTGGTTCTCGTTTCTTCGTTCGCTTTACTGTATTGGTTTTTGATTTTGAGTTGTGGCCACAGTGTTCTTTGTGTTCGTTCCAGTGAGTGGCTTGACACGTTTTTGAACAATAGAGTGTTTTCTTACAGGCTGCACATTGTCTCAACTGGAAGCCAGAATTGGTAATACCACAACATGCACAATTTTGAGGGGACACTGTTGCATCGCCGGTCACTCCCTGTCCCGCGGTCGCGACCCTGACTCGTTTAAATAACTGCCTCTGCACTGTGTCGGTTCTTGCACTCTACAGCCAGCCAGGAAATGGTCATTACCTCTACATCTATAACAGTGAGTACAATACACATCCAATCCACTTTGTTGACAGGCCAGGCATTTTCTGACTCGTGGTGCCGGAGGATGGTAGCGTTGTGTAGGAAGCCAGTGTTGCCGCTGATATATCCCTCTCCGTCTCTCGTAGTGCTGCCAATAAATCTGAGGTGGGTATGGAAACTGAAACGAATCTGGGGGCTGAGGTGAATAGGGCGCCTGGGACGGTGGTCCATTAACTGGATCTCTCACCTGTGTAGAACACTGTGCAGACATGAGTCGAGTTGGTGGGATGGACTCTTTAATTTGGGCAACTTCGGCTCGGAGGTCCTTTAACAACGTCATATCTGAATGTATCTCCTTTAACTCACTCAAAATGTCAGGCTCACATTTTTCTTTCTGCTTATGACATTGCATCTTTTCTTTCTTTTCGACAGTAACTTCGCTTGTCTGTACTAAATGTGTCTTACTGGGATTCTGTTTACCAAGGAGCTTCTTTTTGCTTTGACGCTCGGTTTCATTTGCACACGCAATGTTGACTCTGTCAAAAAGGAGTTCATCACTCACATCAGTCGTGCTCAGGTAAGGCTGCATGTCGCTTCTAATGTAATAATTTTGTAAGCCAGTGAGAACCGTGTGGAGAAANTAAAGTCTTTGTGTTAACCCCTTCATTGCCGCTGCCTGCATTTTGGTTCTTCTTTCACGCCAGTTCGTGACACTATGCCTCTCATACACTCTACTGTTGGTTAAAGCTGTATAACTCCTTACTTAGGCTTATAATGACCCTTAATAGGCTTTGTCCATTATTTACCTATGAGAGTCCCATTAAATAAGTTACGAATGTACATGCCACACGTAAACTTTTGGCACGGCTCCCATAAGTAGCTAATGGACACACCATTTTTTAGCTTCTGGAGCACAACTGTGAGCCTTAATGGACGTCATAGTGAAGGGCTGTTCCTCTTATACACTCTACTGTTGGTTTAAGCTGGATAAATCATTGCCAAAGCAAACGAGACCACTGACAGGGGTCTTACTCTGTCTACCTAATTTTGGGCCCTTCCAGTGAATCGCAGATGTGAGAAAACATGGTGTAGATGCACACCGCGCATTTATGTGCACGTTCGACCCGAAAAGTCAAAGAAAAGGGCTTTGGGCTGTTTAAGCTGTGTCACACAGCCGCTGGGCTCAAATGAGGCAGTCAGCTCCGAGACGGGGTCCCCCGGGGCGTCGGGTGGCGTCCGGGTCTTCGGGCAGGCTTCGGGGGCTCGGGCAGGCCTCCCTCAAGTTTAGGCTGCAAGGGGGATGCGCAGGCGTTCTGTGGATGGAGGCGTGGCCAGCGGGAAGCCCGCCCAAAATAGGTTACAAGGGGCACGCGTAGGCTTCTCGTGTACGTCGGGGTCCGGAGCCGGCCCGTAGGCTGCAAGGGGGTTGCTTAGGCGCTCTTCGGGAGGCCCGGTCGCAACCTGATCGGCGCGCGTGGCTTAGGCTGGGACAGTACGTCGAGTCGCCCCCTCGTGGTTCTGCCCAAGAGAGCGCCTAACCCTTCGTTCCGTGACTCAAAAATTAGGCACTTTGGGCATTTTTCTGGGGTCCCCCGGGCGTCGCCGCCGCCCCATGATGCTTCCGTTCGATCGCGGGCGCTCTCCCCTTCGTTTCGGCACCGCCGGGCGACCTGGGAAAAATTTGGGGTCGTCGGCGCGCAGCGTCCATAACTAGCCGTCCGGCGCGTGTCAACTAAGTTACACAATACATTTGATGGCCTTAGGCATGTAATTCCTACCAGGTAACAGGGAAAGGACCCCACAAAGCCTGCTAATTATAGACCAATAGCGCTTACATCAAATATGTGTAAAATAATGGAAAAGATGGTTACGGAATGATTAACATATTTTTTGGAAAAGGAAAGAATATTAACAAAGTATCAAAGTGGTTTTAGGAAAGGAAGAGGGACAATGGACCCAGTGGTGTGTCTGGAAAATGAGAAAAGCACAGATAAATAAAGAATCAGTAATAGCGGTATTTTTCGATGTAGAGAAAGCGTATGATATGATGTGGAAGGAGGGACTTTTGATAAAGTTAAAAAATATGAAATATGAAAATATGGTAGGAAGAATTTATAACTGGATTAAAGATTTTATGGTAGACAGGAAAATACAGGTAAGAATAAGGAATGAGATGTCAAATACATTTGAGATAGAAAACGGAACTCCACAAGGAAGTGTAATAAGCCGGTTGATTTTTCTATAATGATCAATGATGTGTTTGATCATGTACAACAAGATATAGGAAGATCTCTTTTTGCAGATGATGGAGCTCTCTGGAAAAGAGGAAGAAATATTTTGTATACTAACAGGAAGATACAAGAAGCAATTGGGGTGGTAGAAGATTGGGCATTTGAGTGGGGGTTTAAATTTTCGGTGGAGAAAACTAAAACAGTGACGTTTACCAGGAAGAGGGTCGTACCTGAAAGGGAAATGAAGATGTATGATAAACCGTTAGAGAAGGTAAAGGTGTTTAAGTTTTTAGGTGTGTATTTTGATATGAAACTTACATGGAATGAACATATATACAGAACAATTCAGAAATGTCAGAAGGTGTTAAACATTATGAGTGTGACATGTGTAAGTGACATTACATGTGTAAGTGGAGTGGAGTGGGGGGCACGCTTTTCTTCATTAAAGACCATATATGTGGCAATGATTCGATCGGTGTTGGACTATGTGTGTGGGGTATATGGTTCAACCTCAAAGAGTATGTTAAGTAAACTTAAGTACAAGCACAAGCTATGAGGCAGTGTTGTGAAGCAGTAAAGACGACACCCATCTCATCATTACAAATATTAGTAGGAGAGATGCCATTAGAAGTTAGAAGGAAACAATTGATGATTAATTACTACGCTAACCTTAAAGGACACAAAGGAGAGCACCCTACAAAAATGGTATTAGAAAAGTTCTGGGAACAAAAGAAAAAGAACAAAGTAAGTTTTGGTTGGAGTAGCAATGTATATGCAGAAGAATGCAAGTTAGCAGTGTAAAGATGAGTCCAACAGTAGTTATACCAGAGTATGGATCATGGATTTATGTAACACCCCAAGTTGATCTGCATATATTGGAAGTCAAAGAAGAAGATAGAGAAACATGTTACGGGAGGGGTAGAAACTCAGGAGTCAGATGCAGAGATCAAATGCAAGAGCTTTATTTACTGCTCACAACAAGGCAAACAAGAATCCGGACATCATATATCAGACAGAGGTAAAAGTTCAAGAATAGGCTCGAGCACTCAGCCTGGGAGAAGAGCAAGAGTGGGCAAAGGCAATGGGCAGATGTTGGAACAGGGAGAACGGCCACAGGAAAACAGAGGCAGCTGTGAGAAGGGGTGCGCGACTCTGGGGAGTCGGCGCCAGATCAATGAGCAAGAAGTCCACGGGCAAATGGGTAATCCACTAGAGAGAGCAGTCCACAAGCAAATGGGTAATCCACTTGAGAAAGAGCAGTCCACAAGCAAACGGGTAATCCACTTGAAAGAGAGAACAGTCCACAAGCAACAGGTAATCCACTAGAGAGAGCAGTCCACAAGCAAACGTGTAATCCACTTGAGAGAGAGCAGTCCACAAGCAAACGTGTAATCCACTTGAAAGAGAGCAATCCACAAGCAAACCAGCAGTTGTGTTCATTCGCGACCAGTAGAGCCCGTTCGCCACGAGAACGGAGATTGCTCAGAGTAGAGAACAACCGGAGCCGTGGCTGTCGGGGCAGTGATCTGAGGGCAGAGGAGAGGGAGAACAAGACGAGATAACTGTGACTAGGCTGTATCAAAACAAGACAGATAACTGGGTGTCAATGAGCTAGGAATGCTAACGGACTGACACAGCACTGAAACAAGTGGAGGTTTAAATAGAGCAGAGAGGGTAGCGAGATAGGAAGCAGGTGAGGAAGGATTGGATAAAGTGAAACCCGGTGTGAGGAATGAGAGAGTAATGAGGAGGCGGGACACACACACACGCGGACTCCGAACACATGGGCAGCTGTCACAACAACCCATGTGTTCAACAAAAACACAGACGAAACGGACACAACAAGCAAGTGATCAGACCCGGGACCTGACAGAAACAGACCTGTCATCAGCATTCTCTGAATATGTTAAGACACAATATCCCCATTTTATACAGATATATACACACGGATCAAAAGATCCTGAGTGCCAGACGACTGGGGCTGCTTTTCAAGTTACAGATAGGGAAATTGGTGTAGAAAAGCGAACGTCAAATAATCTGTCAGTATACTGTAGAAATGGCAGCAATACTGTTGCCATTGTAGTGGATAGAGGAAAATAAACCTGGGAACATTTTAAATTGTTCTGATTAAGTATCAGTTTTAAAGAGTATGAGGTCGTTTAAATCATGTCGTCGAGATATCGTTTTTAGTATACTACAAATAAGTTTAGGAATTATCCAAAATGGTTACGCAATCAGCCTAATATGAGTTCCAGCACACATAGGAATAAAAGGAAATGAGGATGTGGACAAGTTGGCTAAACAAGCGTTACAGAGAAAAATAATAAATATGGAAATTCCATTAAGCAAGACAGAAATTAAGGCTTTAATATGGAATAAAGCGATGGAAGAATGGCAAGTGAAATAATGATAAAAAGGGCAGATTTATTTATAGCATAGTTAAGAAAGTAAGTCAAAAAACAAGATGTATAGGCAAATCAAGGAAAGAAGAGGTTACATTTAAGACAGTAATGGTAGGACATTCCAATTTAAACAGTACACTTAAAATAATAGGAAAGCATCCAAATGGATTTTGTGATCAATGCCAAGTGGAGGAAACAATATCACATGTGATTCTAATTCTTGAGTGTAGCGAGTATGAACAAGAAAGGATTGGTATGAAAGAAGAAATGAAGAAGGATGGAGATCAAGAAATAGATTTTGAGAGTTTGATAAAATGGTCAAGTGAGATAAATAGTAGTTCCCTTTCTGTCGGTCTCTCGACGTTGTGTCGAACCGACAGATGGGGTTCGTCCCTGAGAACCAATCGTTTCCGACTACTTAGAAAAGGCCAATGAAAATTGGCAAATGAAATTTGCATGCCGGACTCCGCCCCGGACATCCGGGTATAAAAGGGAGACGGCGTGCATCATTCATTCACCTTTTGTTCTTCGGAGCCTTCGGTTATGAAGATCTTCTCTTGCTGCTTAGCAAAACTCTACATTGCCGGTTCTACGACGTGGTGCAGCAGACTGTCCCTTCCTGCAGCGACTTCCCCTGGGCGTCTCGGCGGTTCCAGAGGTGTTCGAGCCTGCAGACGGTGACTCACCGTCTGCGTTCTAAAAGAGCTAATTTCTCCAGCGTGGCATGTCCCGCTGTTCTCTTGGGTGCGGTGTCCTTATCGAGGATGGGAACAAACACGATGTCTGTGTCAGGCGAGGGTGATATGGGGATTTCTGCGAGCGTTCATCCATCAGCCAAGTGCTCGCGGACCGTTCGCACCCCATCTCGCTCGCCTCATTGTTCCCTAGCTGGCGGTGCCACACCGTCAGCGTCCTCCTTCACGCAGTCGGACACGATGCGTGATGATGATGAGATGTCCATCGCAGCATCGGAGAGCGAATTGCTGGCATCCGATCCCGACGACTCTCTGCAGCTCCCCCCTAGGGGGGGACGAGCTCAGGAGGAAGCAGATGTCGGCCATGCTTTCCCAGGCCGCCGTGTGCATTGGGTTAGAGTGTACTCCGGTGCCTCTCCCCCAGCGCTCATGGTTGGATACGTGGTTCTTGGGCTCTGAGCGCGACTCCAAGCCGCACCCAACCCCGGTTCCATTTTTCCCGGAGGTGCATGAGGAACTGGCGAAGACGTGGAACGCCCCCTTTTCGGCGCGTACACGTCAAACCGGTTCCGTCGCTCTCTCTTCTCTCGATGGTGGGGCGGCAAGGGGTTACGTCGACGTGCCCCAGGTGGAACGTGCAGTCGCGGTGCACCTGTGCCCGCAGGCGGCGTCCACCTGAAGAGGTCGACCGAAACTCCCGTCCAAAGCGTGTAGGACTTCGGCATCGCTGCTGTCGAAGGCCTACACTGCCACGGGCCAAGCTGCCTCCTCTCTCCACGCCATGGCCATCCTGCAGGTCCATCAGGCCAAGGCGTTGAAAGAGATCCACGAGGGCAAGACCGACCCGGGGTTAATGCAGGAACTCCGCACCGCCACCGACCTCGCTCTAAGGGCGACCAAGGTGACCGCGCGGGCCCTGGGTCGGGCAATGTCGACCATGGTGGTCTAGGAGAGGCATCTCTGGCTTAACCTTGCGCAGATGAGCGACGCCGAGAAAGTCCGCTTTCTCGACGCGCCCATTGCGCAGGGTGGGCTGTTTGGTGACACTGTCGAGGACTTCGCCCAGCAGTTCTCGACGGTGAAGAAGCAGATGGAGGCGATTAGCCATATTCTTCCCCGCCGAGACTCGGCCACCCGTAGGCCTTCGAGTTCCTGTGCGGCCTCTGCTTCCCAGCAGCCCACGGGGGCCTAGCGCCCACTTTTTCACAAAAAGAGTTTCCTATCTCCCTGGGTGTTCTTCACAGCCGCTCTCACCCTCTGTCAGACGGTGTTCGGCCACTCGACGTTGCGTTTTGGCTAGGCGCAACATCGAATGTATTTTGCAGCCCTCAGCACTCTCTAATCGACGGTGCGGGGGCCTGCATCGCCAGGCAGGCAAACCAGCAGAGCCAGTCTTCTTCCCGGGGGCCCGCCCCCGGCGAGAGACCCGCACTGCCAGCCATCGAACCACCCCCGGGGGGTCGATGAAGCAGATCGTTCCCTTAGTCCCCCTGTCACGGTCCCTGGGAGCTTGGCTCGAGCTTCCCACACCGTCACGGTGGCTGAGAAGGACGATCCGTCTTGGCTACGCGATCCAGTTCGCCAGAAACCCGCCCAAGTTTCGGGGCATCCTCGTCACCTCGGTCAGAGGCCGGGGTGCTCCCGTACTACGGAGCGAGGTCGCCACCCTTCTGGTGAAGGGTGCGATCGAGTCCATCCCTTTAGCCGAGATGTCCAAGGGGTTTTACAGCCCTTACTTCATCGTCCCCAAAAAAGGCGGGGGGGTGCGCCCCATCCTAGATCTGCGTACCCTGAACAGACACCTGCACAAGCTGCCGTTCAGGATGCTCACGCAGAAGCGCATCTTGGCATCTGTCAGATGTCAGGATTGGTTCATGGCAATCGACCTGACGGACGCTTACGTTCATGTCTCGATTCTCCCTCGTCATCGCCCGTTCCTACGGTTCGCTTTCGAGGGTTGGGCATATCAGTACAGAGTCCTCTTCTTCGGTCTGTCTCTGTCTCCACGAGTCTTTTCGAAGATCGTGGAGGCCGCCCTCTCTCCCCTCAGGGGGAGAGGTGTGCGGGTACTCAACTATCTCGACGACTGGCTTATCTTGGCTCACTCGCGAGATCTGTTGTGTGCACACAGGGACCTGGTGCTCCGGCACCTAGACCGATTGGTACTACAGGTCAACCGAGAGAAGAGCATGCTCTCCCCTGTGCAGAGCATCCTCTATCTTGGTATGGAACTCAACTCTGTCACCATGACAGCGCGACTGTCTGCAGTACGCGCCCAGTCGGTGTTGAACTGCCTGGATCATTTCACGCAGTCGGCGGTTCCCCTGAAACTATTTCAGAGGCTCCTGGGACACATGGCATCCTCGGCGGCAGTGATACCCCTCGGGTTGATGCACATGAGGCTGCTTCAACACTGGCTCCTGAGTCGAGTTCCTTGGGGAGCGTGGCACACCGGCAGCAGGCAGATGGTGATTACGCCTCGCTGCCGACGCACCCTAACCCCCTGGTCTTCCATGGCCTTCCTTCGGGCAGCGGTACCCCTAGGGCAGGTTACGAGGCATGTCGTGGTGACAACAGACACCTCCCTGCAGGGTTGGGGTGCAGTGTGCAACTGGCACGCAGTGTTGGGGCTTTGGACGGGCCCCTGCCTGCGCTGGCATATCAATTGCCTAGAGTTGTGGGCTGTGCTACTTGCATTGAAGAGGCTGCAGCCTCTCGTGCAGGGCAAGCACGTGCTGGTCCGGTCGGACAGCACTACTGCTATATCAATCGTCAGGGTGGCGTTCGCTCTCTGCAGTTAACACGACTTGCCCGACGCCTCCTCCGGTGGAGTCAGCAGGTGACCCGCTCCCTGCATGCCACATATATCCCAGGCGACCTGAACCAGACAGCCGACGCGCTCTCTCGTCAGTCTATGCCTCGCGGAGAGTGGCGACTCCACCCCCGCGCAGTCCAGCTCATTTGGGTGCAGTTCGGGCAGGCCCAGGTGGACCTGTTTGCCTCCCTCGAAACCACCCATTGCCCTCTTTGGTACTCTCTGACCGAGGGACCCCTCGGCACGGATGCCCTAGCGCACAGCTGGCCGCGGGACAAGCGGAAGTACGCCTTCCCCCCAGTGAGCCTCATTGCACAGACCCTGTGCAAGGTCAGGGAAGAGGAGCATCAAGTGTTACTCGTTGCGCCACACTGGCCCAACCGGACTTAGTTCTCGGAGCTAATGCTCTTGACGACAGCTCCCCCCTGGCCGATTCCCCTGACGAAGGACCTGCTTTCCCAGGGGAAGGGCATGTTATGGCATCCCAGGCCAGACCTCTGGAACCTCCATGTCTGGCCCCTGGACGGGACGAGGAGATCCTGAGTGGTCTGCCCCCGGCGGTGGTAGCTACCATTTCTCAGGCTAGGGCACCTGCCACTAGGCGACTGTACGCCTACAAGTGGCGCCTCTTCTCGACCTGGTGTGCTTCTCGAGGAGAAGACCCACGGAGTTGTGCGATCGGGTCCGTGCTGTCCTTCCTACAAGAGAGACTCGAGACTAACCTCTCCCCCTCCACACTGAAAGTGTATGTAGCCGCCATTGCTGCTCATCACAACTCAGTTGCTGGAAAGTCTCTAGGGCAGCACGACCTGGTCATTAGATTCCTAAGGGGTGCGAGGAGGCGCAACCCGCCTCGTCCGCACTCCATACCCTCTTGGGACCTGGATGTAGCCCTGACAGGTCTCACCAGGCCCCCCTTCGAGCCCCTAGGGGATGCCTCTCTTCCTCATCTTACGATGAAGACGGTTCTCCTTTTGGCACTCGCCTCCATCAAGAGGGTAGGGGATCTACAGGCTTTCTCTGTGTCCCCTGACTGCCTAGAATTCGGACCCAGGGATTCTCACGTTATCCTGAGACCTCGGCCCGGCTACGTGCCCAAGGTTCCCACCGCTCCCTTTCGGGACCAGGTGGTGAACTTACAGGCGCTCCCCACTGGGGAGGAAGACCCAACCCCGTCCGTGTTGTGTCCAGTACGCGCGCTGCGCCTCTACTTAGACCGCACACAGAGTTTCAGGAGCTCGGATCAGCTCTTTGTCTGTTTCGGAGGTCAGCAGCAGGGGAGAGCTGTCTCCAAGCAGAGGTTGGCCCACTGGATTGTGGACGCAGTCAAGGCAGTTTACCAATCCCTAAATCGCCCGTGCCCCCTAGGAGTGAGGGCCCACTCCACCCGGGGTGTTGCCTCCTCTTGGGCCTTGGCACGGGGGGCCTCTCTCGCAGACATTTGCAGAGCTGCGGGTTGGGCTACACCCAACACCTTCGCGAGGTTTTACAACCTCCGCGTAGAGCCGGTGTCAGCCCGCGTCCTGCATGGCCACATGTAGGACCGGCAACTGGTAGGGTGTACGCCTGTTCGGTTCTTTTCCCCCTCTCTCGAGTGGGTCAGTATACCGATTCAGCCTCCCTTCTTTCCCCACTGGGCGAAGAACAGGCACTCCATCCATCACTAAGCAAGCACCCCCTGGGGCGGGCTGGGCAGAGCAGCCCTGCCCCTTAGGCCGGGTTTCACCTGAGTTATTCGCAGCATAGCTCTAACCGGACCTAGTGCTACCAGACGTTGCAACTCCCCAGTAGGGCGGTTCCGTCTGATGTATCCTCATGCTGGTTCCCACCTTGGTAACCCATGACCTCCCCGGGTGGACCTCCACCTCGCGGTTTTTTTCTTCAGCCGCACTTTCTTCCCATGAGTTCTTCCCCATCGGTGAGACCATGTTGGTATCTCCACTATTCTCCTCCCTGCGGTAGGAAGTGGTCTCTGTAGCGCATTCCCCACTTGAGGAGGTAGCGCTTACCCAGTGCCTTACGGTTCTGGGCGGCTTCTCGCTGTTAGAGAAACAAGGCCGCCGCCTGTGAGGCCGAAGGTAGGGGCCTTCCCACCTTTCAAGAAAGCTCTGGGACCCCCTACCTACCCACTGGTAGGTTACAATTCGCGGTAGCGTCGGCTGACACGCCCAGGCCTGTCACCGTCGCTTCGTTGAGGTTGTGACAGGGCACAGTGTTATGGCGTTTTCCATTGGAACCCCATCTGTCGGTTCGACACAACGTCGAGAGACCGACAGAAAGGGAACGTCTCGGTTACGTTTGTAACCTCGGTTCCCTGATGGAGGGAATGAGACGTTGTGTCCTCTTGCTACAACACGTGTTGTCTTCTGCAGCAGTCGTGAGAGGTCTCAGGCTCCTCAGAACTAAGGTGAATGAATGATGCACGCCGTCTCCCTTTTATACCCGGATGTCCAGGGCGGAGTCCGGCATGCAAATTTCATTTGCCAATTTTCATTGGCCTTTTCTAAGCAGTTGGAAACGATTGGTTCTCAGGGACGAACCCCATCTGTCGGTTCGACACAAACGTAACCGAGACGTTCTTACTACAAATTCCTAATAATGCACTAAAAGTTTGTGAATTTGTGAAACTAATACTTGGTTTCTTGTGGTCGTGTCATGTGTTGGTTTGATTTGATTTGCTTAAGTGGGATCGATACAGCCGCTTACAAGCACTCCTTTTTGTTGTTTCTCTAATTTAGTGTCCCCAAACCATAGACTGGTTCCTAAGTGTGTCTGCTGTACTTGCATTTTAGCCTTGCTCTCTGCACTCCATCAATGTCCATTGTTTTTTCTGCCATCCGTTTTTTTTCTAACTCTTTTCTTTGTCGTATCTCTACATGCAAGAAAAAGCTGCATGCCTCTACACTATTGTGTAAGACTGATGTCTCATCAATATCATTAGCCAGCATTGCCAGCATTTCCTTCTTACTGTTGAAAAACAGAATCAATAGCATACACTTAAATGTACACTTTTGATATGTCCACCATTGCCCAAGCTTCTGTTATGGATGGTGGCAGCAGTTGGAACTTCACAAGAAATTAAAATGTATTTATAATCCAAAAAATTAATATAAGGTCAAACGTTTTCTTGCTCCAGATGCAAAAAACAATGTACTCATGCGAACAGATGACCCATGCATACCAGCCGTCCGCCACCTCCCCTCAGTGATAACAGTGTTTCCAATGCATCCCAAATGAAGAAAATCGCATCCAAAACTCATAAAAGAGCACAAATAAAACAGTTCCATGTAAAGTTGTACAACTATATGTAATAGGATTTGGTGAGTGACAGCTAGGTTAGCCTATCAGCGAGTGTGGCACCCTATTAAAGGGGTAATTGGTTGTAACCTAGTATGTGTCACGTCCGATCCTTCTGACTTTCTCCCTTCTGCGCTGTTTTCATTGGTGGTGGCAGGTAAGCTGATAGCTGCCAGCATACGGTTATGTCTTTAGTTGTTTTGTAGTGAGTGTACTCTTAATGCTCTTTTGACTTGTAGTGTGTCTTTTCCGTTGCGCTGGTGTTGCTCTGGTGGCCTTCCGTGCTACAGTTGTGGGTTATATGACCGCTCATCGTTCAGGTATGTGTATAATGAGCTGGTTCACATTGCATTTATTCACTGTAAGTGGCGTTTAACGTTGGCCTGCATGCTTCCTTGCATCCCTTCATACAAGCGGGTGAACTGACTGAACCGGCACCTGTAAAGCGACGCACGTCAGGTATAACCCCTTCTGGTAAGTGCTTCACGCACCGCTTTAACATTGAGGTGGGTTACTATTAGTGCAAATTTCTCCCTTTGGTGTTTTTTTAGGACCCTCCTTCTCATTCTTGTTGTACCATTTCTTCGCGCTGCTGAATGCGGTCGCGTTCCAATGTATGGCCGCTTAGACGCCGTTATCACTGCTGCTTAAAGAGAACTGTGTCCGTTTCATAGTTGCTGCCGTACCATTCCTTCGCACTGCCAAATGCGGTCGCGTTCCAATGTATGGCCGCTTAGACGTCGTTATCACCGCTGCTTAAAGAGAACTGTGTCCGTTTCATAGTTGCTGCCGTACCATTCCTTCGCACTGCTAAATGCGGTCGCGTTCCAATGTATGGTCGCTTAGACGCCGTTATCACTGCTGCTTAAAGAGAACTGTGTCCGTTTCATAGTTGCTGCCGTACCATTCCTTCGCACTGCTAAATGCGG